>NC_091783.1:31737372-31799872 GCF_029378745.1 Bos indicus
CGGGCTTCCTAAAGAAGATTTATTCTCTTGCACGGAGGATTTTATGGGCGGTCAGAGAAGCTGTCAGTTGGCGGTATTCGCAAGGCAGTCTTTGACAAGTCGAACTGCAAAATAACTGGGACCGAGACCTGTGCAGTCCTTAAGTTAATAAGCAAAAGAAAAGAAAAATGGTAAGGAAAAATGAGTTAGAGGGCATTTTATTCTTTTGTTGAAATGTCATATCGCAAAAATATTCCCAGTATCTTCTCCATGAAGAAGCAGCATCTGTGTTTCAACTGCCAAGTTCTAAATAAAATGTTTACATTAAAAACAAAGATTTAGCTTCCATTTTCTGTGTGGGCACGGAACACAGTGGTGTTCTCCTCTGTCAGCTGCTTGGGAGGCTCCCAGAAGAGGGAATGGCCTCAGGTGGGCTGGCTGAGCTTTGGGGTGAGAAGCTGAAGACAGGCATAAAAATAGTACAGTCCTCACTGAAGAGTGGGTTTGTTTTTCTTCAGGGTATGCATTTACCTGGAAAAACACACATTGAGATGAGCAATGTCAGATGAGCCATTGTGATATTAGTATCGAGTTTGGAGCAGTAGAATGGCTTTCTAGGTGGCTCCTGTTAAATACCTGGCTTTTTCTTCACTATTTTCCTTTCCCTGTGTCTTCCAGGAAGGGTCTCCATGTTTTCAAAATGTATTTGAGGAGTGTTCTGTCCGTTAGATTGTCGGGAAGGTCACACTTGGATCATAGAAAAGCCAGGGAGGTATTATTATGATAGATATTCTGGCATAATAATAAGCAATGAGCTACACTTTACTGTCAGCAGGCATAGAAAGACAGCTTTGATTTTAAGTTTCTTTTATGAAGAACTGATTAGTAGTTTTGCAACTAAGAGATAAAATGGTGATTTTGTTAGCCGAGTGACAGTGTTTCAAAACCTTGCAGATTATACCAATTTGAAGGAGACAGTGGAAACCATGAAAATGCGATGTGCCCTTCTAAATAAAACATGAACTTCTGCATTCAGTCTGCAACTTGTCTCCATCCATACTATTTCTTTAATAAACAAGGTTTAAAAGATATTCCTGAATGTCTGTCACTTCTGATATCACAATTTGAAACCACTATCTCAGGGGAGTCGTTTACATAAGGCAGGTACAAACATTAAGAAATGACAGTTGAGTTGAAAGTTTTTGTTTTCAACCAAATACTTAAAAATAATTCTACCAAATACTATTAATACTACCAAAAATTCTATTAATAGTTGAATTCATTTTGTGTATTCTCAGAAATTTAGTATTTCGAAAGAATGATTATGTTTACTTTAAAATTATACAGGGTTTTTTAATTTGCAGCAAACTTTTGTGTCATTGTCCTAATAACCCAACTCCTGGGAGAGGCTACCAGGTTTCTGGCTGCAGTGGAGCATACCCTGCTGGGTCTCCTTACCGCCTCCAAAGTGCATTAAAACTTGTACACCAGAAGTATTCATTTTTCTATATGTGAAAACTGTGAACTGTATTTTGAAACATGGAACTCTTTCATCCCTTCTGCCTCTCAAAGCCCTAGCATCAAAATTCTCTCAGTCCACACACAAAGTCAAGAAACTTACTCTGTCCTTATGCTACGAATCTTCAGAATAACCCTTTCTGTCTAATAACACCGAGTCTCAAAGCCAGTATCTAGAGGCATGGATGGTCAGGCAATGAAATGAGTCACCCTCTACCCCATTTGTATTAGTTGGATATTTATCTCCATTCCTGAGAGTAGATATGAGATGTGAGTAGATTACCTGCCTGAAAATAATTCTGCTGTCAGCTTGTTTTCTGAGATAGCAAATCAGTGGCATCAAATTGGTCAATTGTGACCTATTTCTATTTTTCCTTGATGGCTCTTTAGTCTGTTTCTTGTGGTGCTTCTCTGATGGAAGTTTCTCAAGCCTTTTACCTGCTAAAAACATTGTTTTTTGGAAATTTACTCCAAAAAAGCACTCATGAGAAGGAAAAAGTGGTCTACTTCGTCAAGGTGTGAGATATTCAGTAAGAGCCAAGTTATAAAGCTGGGCAGGAGAGAGGGGAGCACTTAGACATTTAAATGGCCAAGTTAAACACAAAACACAGTTAGGATATCTGGACCCTCAGGTGTTCATAAACCCATACCAGGGGTCTCTAGAGAGAGATGGTGGGAACCAGGCAGAAAGACAGCCCCAAAATGCCTTGTTTAACTTGGCTGTCACGGTAGCTAACCCTTTGTAACTTGGCACGTTTCGAAGTTATCACACTTAGAATTGACCTTTTTCCTTTTTCCCATTTACCTTCTTTTGTACTTATAAAGTGGCTCTTTTTTTCTCTTAAGGAGAAGTAATTTATTTAGAAATATAATGAAGTGGCAAAAATTCAGTTCGCAATTTAAAGAAGAAATGTAAACTATAGAATTTGAAAGAAAAGGCGATGGGTTTTAAATCCATAACCTTTTGAAAGTCAGAAAACCTATCTATTAGGCTGTATTCTCTGGTGGAAAAGCTCTCGAAATTGTAGGTGTTAAAAGAGCCACTGCAGGGAGCTTGTACTACCTCCTAAATTTAATAGAAACATTAAACTCTCCAGTCCTTATTTAAACACATTTTTTTCAAAGTCAAAAATACATTTTCTTACAGGTAGACAGGTGAAGTACAACTAAAAAAACAAAAGAAAGTGACTCTCTTATACACTGTATGTTCTATTTCTTTTCTAAAAAAACTTTATCACTAGAGATTCAGGTTTGGTTTTGGAAATGATGCCATAGTAAGAAAAGAAGACTTAATTAAAGCCTGCAATATAGATTTTTGCTCAGAACTACTTTTAAACAAATGAAGTATGACTCCCTTTTTTAATAACTAGATTTAACCTAAGGTAAGTTTTTTTTAATATTTAGGAAAGATATATATATATATATATATATATGTTCCTTTTCATAATTGTGAGGGCAAATTACTAAAATCTGCAGCACACAGCTACATGTGCATTTACTTTTGAATATGGATGTTAAAAAGCCTGGTTATTGGAAACTCTTCAGAAGCTGAGTGCTTGTACCTTTTTCCAACAGTTGCAGTTGGACTTTTCTGCATCTATCAAGCAGGCACTGTTCCTTCCCTCTTCCACCTCTAAATTATACTGACTAGATGTTGAAGTTGTTAAATTGATTATAGTCCAATCAGTAGACAATCCGACATAAACAAAAACAGCAATTACTGTTGGCATGCATCCCATGAGTGCTAGTCAAACTTGCAGAACTGATGGTCCAATGAGTGTTTTCCAAAATGCTAGTTTCACAATTTCAGCAGTTCTGGCAGCATCTTCTTAAAGGGAGGGGACAAAAATTCATAAGATTCCACTTGGCCTTAAAAACAAAAACATCTGTTTGATGCGTGAGTGGATTGTTGGCTTTTATTCATCCAGTCCAAAAAGGGCGAAACATAGGATATGGAACATAAAAGCATACATGTAAAAATGAAATTACAAAGGGATTCGAGATTAGCAGCTTTTTATAAAGCAAGCTGTTAATAATTCTTCTTTTTTGTTTTGCCAGAGTATTTCCATATCCCTTAAAATCCATTCTAGTTATTGACAGCAGTGATGCCTAATAGTGATGACAGAATTTTTCAACTTTTTGCTTCCAGTAATTATACTTGGTTCTTTCTGCTTGCTTGTTTGGGTCATTTCAAGTCTTATAGCATATTTGTAGGGTATATGTTTTCATTTTATAGGAATATTTTTGCTCCCTTTCTTTTATTTTTACAGGAAATTTGTTTTTGAGAATTGGCTTATCAGGTAAATTCTAGTGAAATACTTGTTGACACACATCGAAACATCAAAATACTTGCTTGAGTTTTCATTTTGATGTAAAACCAGGCAATCAGGAGAAAGAGGTTTTGATAGTAGAAAAAAGCAATTCTACCAAGATCAATTAAGAATTTTATGAAAGATCTGGTTTTTCTATTACTGTGCTTTATTAATTCATCTGACAGAATTCACATTGCTGGTTTAATGTCACTAATTCTCTTGCCATAGAATACATTCCTTATGGCTGGATTTAATGGATACCATGTTGAACTTTTATTTTTTAGAGAAAATGATTTTGAGACTTGCAACACTTGAAATATATTTTAGAAGCCTTATGGATTGTTTAAAATGTAAATGTTGTCATTAAGTAATATGTTGTAGAATGCTCTTGAATTGAATGAAATTTTGATACAAAGGCTGATATTCTGGCTAAGTATTTTCCCAGATGTATTTAATTTTTTTCTCCATTGACTCCTGTTGTGCAGTCAAAGGTTAAAGTTAGTTCTGTGGGGGAGTGGAGGTGGGGAGGGGGGAATGCTCGCAAGTTTCTAATCCAATTTCAATTAAATTTGAAATACGTTCCTGTTTTTTGTTTGGGGATTACATGGTACACTAGCTGGGATTGCATATACCTTGTTTGCTATAATGAAAGTGTACTTGTCTGATTTAAAATACGCTCTGCAACAATGTTATTACAAAGCAATTAAAACTTAAACATTAAAGTTAACATTAGTAAATTTAAATAGCTCTGTCATAGTATTAATCAAATAGTGTAAGGAAAGCTTTTAAATGGTTTAAATAATTATGCAACTCTTGGCATAAAAGCCTGACACAAGATAAATCTTTGAAAACTAAGTAGAGTCGTGGCTTTTTTTTTTTTTTTAAACTTTAATTTTAGGCAGCTTGGGCTTTTAGCATGCATCACACTCCACCTCTAGTATAAGTAATTATGCCAGTTTAGTAATTATTAGAGATGAAAGAAATTCAGTAAGATACGAATTCTTTAAAACTTCAGTAGCTTCAGTTTTAGCGGGGATAATGATCAAGCAGCAGTCATCCGGCTGTCTGGGGACCCTGCCACAGCTACAGGCACTGAGCTGATCTTGGGGGTATCATTGTAATGGCAGCACACACTACAGTTGGCATTTCTACTCTCAATGCCTGATTGCAGAGGTTTATAATTTGCTCATTAAAAAAAAGAATCCAGATTCAAATATGACTGTCTAAAAATTCCACTTTCTTGGAAGACTGAAAGAAAAAAAGGATAAATGCATACCTTTAAAAATTATTATTGTTGGACACCATATATTTTAATTTTATGGGATAGTAAATGCTTTGAAAAATTCTGAAATGAAAAATATATATGTAAATTTGTCAACTATATGATTGTGTTGAACATGTGTCGAGCATTTCAAGTCTTGCTTTCAAACAAAGGTGATTTGGTTTGGAAAACATACTCTTCATGCAAAAGCATAACTGTCTCCCACTGAATATGGTCCAGTGATGGACATTCAGAATATTCATTTTCCTAATTCTGCAGGAGTTATGTTTTGGTATTTCATTTTCAACAACATTTTTATATATGTGAAATCAAATGGTTTCAGTTATCACAACTCAATAGGAAATAGACACACACACAAACATAGTCTGATGTTCTATTTAAAATACAGTTTGGTCAGCAAATTCATATGTATTAATTACTTTTTAAGGAAAAAAATGGATTGAATTGGATTTGGCCTAATAAAAATTGGCATCATTATAAAGAATAGAGTTTCTTTTTAGGAATTAAAACCAGGTTACCATTGAAATTCATTATTTCACTGAAGTTATTTCTCCTCTCTTTCTCAAGATTGGCTTGTCCCCAAATTTCTTGTCCCATCAGTGCATTTTGATGGAAAGTTATTTACCTGACTAGAATGAAGGCGATAAGGGTTCTTGTTCTCAAGTATAGATAGCTCTGTATATTCATATAGAGTACAATTGTGAAAACCCATGAAGAGCTGAAGGGTCCATAAGTTGAATGATAAATTGCGGTACTATAGGGGGTGCTGTGACCAGGACTCTAAAAAATTACAACTTTTAAAACAATATATTGACTTTTAGAAACAAATTCTAGTATTTCAGGCATGTTCCTTAATACTATTCTTTTCTTTCACAATAGAACCAGATCAGGTCTAGTACATGTGTGAGTGTGTGTGGGTGTGTGTGCACGCACACTCAGTTGTGTCTGATTCTTTGCAACCCCATGGACTGTACCGCGCCAGACTCTTCTGTCCATGAAATTTTCCAGGCAAGCATACTGAAGTGGGTTGCACTCTAAGAGGTCAAACCTGAGCCTGCTATGTCTCCTACACTGGCAGGCAGATTCTTTGCCACTGCGCCACCTGGGAAGCCTGTGTGAATATGACTAAATAGTAATGGCTTCCAGCCCTTCTATTGATGTAGTGTATCTCAATTTTAGAAGTTTATTAGGCATACCCTTTCTCTCAGTAGTATTCACAATTTAGTCTTTTCTTATTTTTTATACATTTAAAAAAGGCAATTAAGTATTCACAAACATCACTTGACCTATCAAGTATCAGTAAAGCTGAGAGAGAACTATTGGTTGGGAAGGTGATGCCATCATGAGTTTGAGTGAATGTTTTGTTCATTAACTGGTATACGGAGTCTGAAATTGCTATGTGGAGGCTGGTTTGGGGCTGTCAGTGTGCAAAAGGAAAAGTTAGATGCACTTTTTTGTGGCCATTAGGCAGGAGTGAAAAAGAACTATGGACTCAAGGGAATGCATATTAATTCCTGGAAAGAGTTGAAAATAAAAACAGAAACAATTAGCTATGGTCGTAAGTATTGTGACTTGGATATTAGTGTACCTGTAAGGACATGGCTTGCAGTGGAGATGGCTCACAGAGGGTGAGCTCTTCTTTGCCGTCTGCACATTTTGGCAAGTCACTTACCCTCTGTTCTCCAGGTTCAGATTTCTTCTCTGTAGACCAAAGGGGCTCATTTAATGATTCAACAAGCTCTTTGTTGTTTGTTTTTTCTAGTGCTCATTTGTCCGTGCACACTGCTAGTTCCAGATATTCAGTTGTGAACTAGACGTAAGCTTGGCTCTTATGAAGCATTATAGTCCAGAAAATTGGATGAGGTTTTACATGCGTTCCATTGCTTTTAATTTAGGAGAAGGCCACCGTGCAGGTGGTGGGAGATATGTGTGTTTGGTATATGCTCTTTAGTATGTATGATATTCACTGTTCAGCAAGTTGGGTCAGTTTAAAAAGTTAGATAAAAGGATCTTCAAAAACATTTTTGGCACTAAAAGTTTGGTGGGTTATCCTTTTTGAGAAAAGTGAGCTTTGTTTTCTCTTACGATTAAGAGTTAGATATACTCACTTGAATTGAAACCGCTAAATACATAGAATATTTGTTTCCAACTCTTTGGATTTTTTCAAAATCTTTTAGCCCTCCTAAAAGATCTAGGTAGTTGTTTCTAGTAATAATGTTTCTAATAATAACCTATATAATGTTTCTTTTTTTTATATATAATGTTTCTAAAAGTTAATAGTGAGATACTGAAGGCAATTTTATAAAATTTTCAGAGAATTTGTGGCATTCTTGAAATAATTGAAGGCTCTTGGAGAATGTGTGTATTATTCAAAAACAGTGAAACAAAGCCTCAGTTAGGAGTCCCTCCTGTACAAAATTGAGGTGAAACAAGTCAAGAGGAATTCATTCCATTAAATATTCAGGAATAGAACACTAAAGAATGAAACAAGTTGGTATTGAAACGTTCACAATGCAGGTTTAATTATTTTTCCCCAGGGAAAGAGGTGAATGCCTTGAAATAAACTTTGACAGAGTCACAGATCTTAAGCATAGGACAATTTAGGGATAATGATAGTGGATGTCTTGATGGTCTTCATGTTCATAGACATGAGTGCACAATCAGTGGTGATGGGGGAGTGTAACTGACCGGAGAAAAAGACGATTCATAGGAAATCCCTTTTGCCTCCTCCAAAATCACACAGGTCATTTATGTAAGTATTGCATCATTATACCAAATTTTTAATCTTCAAAATAAAACCATTACAAGATAATAACACCATTTTATAGCTCCTGTTAAATGTTTTTTATATTTGCTGATTTGCATATTTTGAAATCCAATATGAGTGCGATGGGCTGGCCCACCCTGGGATGGCTTCCCAGCTCTGTCTGCCTCTGGGTACCTCAGGCCAGGAGGGGGTCAGTCAGGTGTCTGACTTGTCCTAAGTGCTCAGTAAATGTCCATGGAACCAAAATCATTTATTATTTTTTTAACCAAAGAAATGTGTTGATGACTTCTGAGTTCCCTTCTCTCTCTAACATCATAGAATTCTCATATTGAGAAATTGTAATTCTTGCAAGTTGATCAATAATTCATATTAATGGGGCAGGCATGCTTTTAAAATTGTGAACTTGATTGAGTTGTAGCTGGTGGAAAAAAAAATCAAACAGCAGAGGTCAGATGGTCTTAACTTCTCACTGTGATTTCTTGTCCAGACTCTCTATTTAAGGAACTAACATAGAAAGACACATGTGTTACACACGAAACCATTCTCAGGGCCTTTATAAGGAAGCTGACTTGGTTCAAACTCAGTTCAAATTCTGCAATTTCCATAGAGCAGTTTGCAGGTTTTAGAGAAGAACCTTGGGCCAGTGACCAATTCACCCCACTAGGGGTTTGTCATATCTTAACTTGGAGCAGCCCTAACAGCGGCAGCTTCTTTGGTCTAGAATTTGTGTGTACATGAGTGTGAGTGACCAACTCTATGTTTGCCTGGCTCTCACATGGATTTTTGCAGTGGGAATAGCTGTGAACCTGCAGCTGTACAAGGTCAAAGTGTTTTGCTTTAAAGATAGCATTTTAATTTAGTTTGACTTACCCTGGTTCCTCATCTTCAATTCATGTCCATCCACTTGCCCAAATGCTAGTACCATTTTCGTGAAGCAACATTTCCCAAACCTTTAATGATTTTCCTAGCTTCATTACTCTAGGCTTAGACTGTGGATTCTCAGGTTGGTTTTGTACCATGATAAGGGTTTGCATAGTGTTTTCATTTCTTAAGGTTCATCTCACATCTTCTGTGGGGCTTTTTCTGACCTGCCGGAGTTAAAGTGCCTCCTCTCTTTATTATCTCTTGCATAGCTCATATACTGTAGAAACTATGACACTAACTTGGTTTTCTGGTTTGTTGATAAGCCCTTTGAGAGCAGCGTTCAGTGTTTTATTCTCTTTGAATCCCAATATCCTAAAACGAGATAGTAAGCAAACAAACTTACAAAGGCATTCATGTGCTCATGTGTTTAATAAACAAATACTTACTGCACATTCATCATTTTCCAGTCCTAGAGTGCTAGGAGTTGGGGATGCTGTGAAGGAGACAGACAGGGTCTGTGTTCTTGTGAAGTCACAGTCAAGCAATGGAAACACATTAAATACACGATTCAACAGATTCTAGTAATTTATAATTAGGTGGAGGGAAAGCCCCAGGTGTTATGCAAACATTTCAGAAAGATATGAGTGAGGTCAGGAAAGGATCCTGAAGGAAGCACTTTCAAACCAAATCTGAGGTTTAATATGTTTTTAAATGCAAACTATTGAGCATGCTCATGATTCTACGGGAATTCTTATTGAGCACCAGTTATGTTTCAGGTGCTAAGGATACAGTCAGGAACAAGTCAGACCCAGTTGTTCGTGGTTTTCACAGAGCTAACAGTCTATGAAGACATGTTCAGATGACTCTGTGTCCCTCTTAGAACAGAATAGAATTTAATTACTTAACTGTGTACAATTGAATAAATTTCCAACCCTATGAACTGTAGCCCACCAGGCTCCTCTGTCCATGAAATTCTCCAGGCAAGAATACTAGAGGATAGCCATTCCCTTCTCCAGGAGATCTTTCCAACCCAGGCATCGAACCTGGGTTACCTTCATTACAGGCAGATTCTTTACTTTTGGAGCCCATGTGTCCTTCTTAAGGTTGTGTAACTCCAAACTATACTTAATTTTGCAACAGTATACTTGCAATTCATACAAATGGTATCTGTTATATTATTTGCACATGACTAGCTTGTATACAGGGGGAAGGCAATGGCACCCCACTCCAGTACTTTTGCCTGGAAAATCCCATGGACGGAGGAGCCTGGTAGGCTGCAGTCCATGGGGTCGCTAAGAGTCGGACACGACTGAATGACTTCACTTTCACTTTTCACTTTCATGCATTGGAGAAGGAAATGGCACCCCACTCCAGTGTTATTGCCTGGAGAATCCCAGGGACGGGGGAGCCTGGTGGGCTGCCGTCTATGGGGTTGCACAGAGTTGGACACGACTGAAAAGACTTAGCAGCAGTAGCAGCTTGTATACAAGTTCTGACCATCCTTTGTACATGGGCTGGTTTTTCCACTCTATGTAAACTCTATTCATTGAGTTTTTCATCACTTAGATCTATCTATTCTTCCAAATATCTGGATTTCTTATAATTCTTATAATGCTGTCTAAATATGGGATGTTGTTGTTGTTCAGTAACTAAGTTATGTTTGATTCTTTGTGACCCCATGGACTGCAACACGCCAGGTTCCCTGTCCTTCACGTTCTCCTGGAGTTTCCTCAGATTCATATCCATTGAGTCGGTGATGCCATACAACCATTTCATCCTTTGCTGCCCCCTTCTCCTTTTGCCTTCAGTCTTTCCCAGCATCAGTGTCTTTTCCAATGAGTTGGCTCTTCACATCAGGTGGCTAAAGTATTAGAGCTTCAGCCTTGGCATCAGTCCTTCCAGTGAATATTCAGGGTTGATTTCCTTTAGGAATGACTGGTTTGATCTCCTTGCTGTCCAAGGGACTCTCAAGAGTCTTCCCCAGCACCACAATTCAAAAGCATCAATTCTTCAACACTCAGCCTTCTTTATGGGATAAACTCATTCATTTGGCATCATTAGACAATTTAAAACTCTTTTCTCCATTTCACCTCAATATATACAAATCATGTAATATGTTTCTGCTTATGATCTTTGCAAATTCTTAGCACAATTTCCACATCAAGGAACTTGGTAAATATTAGAATATGACAATGCATCAGCAATTCATGAGTATATTCTTGATTGAAAAATTACATAGAAAAACTGTAGAAAGATGATAAAAACCAGTAATCTACCTACCAACAGTTTTTTTTCCCCCACTTTCAGCTCACATTTTTTTGACAGTTCTGTTGTCTCTATTCACGGTGGTATTATTCATGAAGTCCCAACAGACAGTCTGTGAGAGGATGTTTGAATCTGCGTATATCCAACCCTTATCGCCATCCACATAATTCTCCAAGCCAGGTCGTAGTGAGAGGCCTCTATACCCTGGACAAGCTAATAGAGTCCCCCACCCCCAAGCTGTCTGGAAATGGAGTGTTCCTATGAAACCTTTTGTATAGGGACTGGTGTATAGCGAAGAAGCAATTACCTTAGGACACATCTTGCCAACAGATGCACAAAATAAATCGAGATAAAGCACAGATGCTCACAGACACAGTTCAAAGCTCTGGCGGCCTGATGCAGAGATGCCCAGTGTAGTTCCTGGGAACGGAGTGTGGTGGTGCCACTCTTGCTCTGGGAGGGTGCACTGCCTTTATAACAGCTGGACTCGCTGCAAAACAAATGTGCTGAATGCTGTTTTTCCACTGCACCTTCTTTTTTAAAATCAAAAATCTTCTTTGGATTTCTTTCAGTTGGAAAAAGCAGGTACCTGTGTAGATCTTTCGTAAAATCCAAGCGGCAGAAAGTGAGCTTTCGAAAAGCCAGAGATAATGGTGATGTGTTGCCCCTTAACGCAACTCACTAAGACTTCTTGAAATATCTGTCCCCCTGTTATTTAGAGAGGAGGAGGATTTTAATGATAATGTCCTTTGGCAGTGAACTGAACCGTTTTTAGATGGCAGTGCATTTATGTGGGGATCTTGGATACCTTTTATTCCCAAACGAAAGGTGGTACTCTCTGTGTTGTCCACCCTAAGTGTACTTCCTAAAAATTCCTCCCTGTCAACACTTAGTACCTTTGTTCTAACAACTCTATCCATTGTATGGTGTTCTGTCATTTAAAGATTGAAGGCAGGAGGAGAAGGAGAACAGAGGATAAATTGGTTGGATGGCATCACGGACTCAATGGACATGAGTTTGAGTAAGCTCCGGGAGTTGGAGCCTGGTGGAGGAGGAAGCCTGGTGTGCTGCAGTCCATGGGGTTGCAAAGAGTCAGATACGACTGAGCGACTGAACTGAATTTATTTGTTTATTTTACTATTTACAAATGTTGCTTCAATGAGCCTGCACCCATCCTTGCTAACATGTGTGATTATGTATATGGTGTAAATTCCTAAAAATGGAATTTCTGGATAGAGAGAACACACATTTAACATTTTGATAGATCCTGCACATGTGCGCTCCACAGAGGTAACGCCAGTTCACACTGCTGTTAGCAGCAGGATTAGAGAGTGCCTATGTTTAAATACTTTATCTTTACTGATGTGGCTTGTGAAATAAACAAACTGGTATTTCATTGACATTTTAATGAACATTTATATAATTATAAGCATTTTTTCATATGTTTATATACCATTTGTATTTATTTTTCTGTGAATTGTCTTTTTATTTCTTTTGCCCTTTTATCTTTTCATTTGAAAAAGCAGCTCATATGAATAAGAAAATTAGTCCTTTTTTCTGACATACATACTGCAAATAATTTCCCTACTTTGGCTTTTGACTTTGTGGGTGGGTAATTCTTTTTTCTTTTGCCACAGAGAAATTTAAATATTTTAATTTTCAGTTTTGTCAGGCTTTTCCTTGTAACTCATAGAGATTGTATGTGACATAGAAAGGTTTTTTCTTTTTCCTGATCATTTATTTAGTTTCATCTTCTTATTACACTGGCTTCAGAGCCTGTCTGCCCCTCTTCACCCTTCTGGATCCAGCACCTAAGCATATTTTTGGAAATAAAATAGATGCTTAGCAAATATTTAATAATGGGTCAATAAAGTATGGTGGTTAAGAGCATGAGTGTTAAGTCAGACTCCCTGAGTTGAAATTTCAATCTTGTTTACCCTGTGCAAATTATGAAATAACATGAAACTACAGTTTCTGTGTCTAGAAGTGAGGGATTGTGTGTGTGTGCTCAATCACTTGAAACGCGTCCAACTCTTTGCAACCTCATGGTCCCGCCAGCTTCCTCTGTCCGTGGGATTTTCAAGGCAAGAATACTGGAGTGGGTTGTCATGCTCTCCTTTAGGACCTCTTCCCGACCCATGGATCAAATCCATGTCTCCTGTACTGCAGGCAGATTCTTTACCACTGAGCTACCCGGGAAGCCCCAAGTGAGGGTATTACCCTAATTCATAGGGTTGTTGTGAGAATTCAGTTAATCCATATAAGCTCTTAGAATAGTCGCTGTCAGATAAGAAATACCTAGTTCATGTTTCTTATTCTCATTCTCAAAGGTCTTCTCGCTTTGGGGGGAAACCCTTCATCCTATGGGGACATGTCTTTTCTTTGGATTTCCAGGTACCTGTCTGGCTAGACACAGTTTTCAGAGACCTGACTTGGGTGGGTCCGTTGTGGATGTCTTTGTTGGATCCAGTCCTCCATGACCCGTCCTTTCCCACTGGCCAAAACAGCTCTTGATTCCAAGCTCCACTTTGTTCTGCCAGTGTAGAGAGAGTTCTGAAGGAAAAATTCCTGCAGAAATTCCAATTAAAAGATAATGGAAACATAAAGTGGAGCTAATTAATTTTAGAGCCTCTGCCATCTTCTCGGTACATCAGGCCTTTGTCTTTGTGGTTCTTTGCGAGAGGGCCGATGCTAAATGCTCATTTGCAAAGGTAGGCTAATTGTTCTTGGGAGAGGAGCTAGAGACAAATAATTCACATATCATTATGAAGGTTTAATCATAGTAGATTTATTAATAATCCTTAAATTAAAAAGGTAAATCTGGGCTTGGGTTTGCAAAGGAATTAGTTGAACAAGGGGATGATTTTCTGTATCACCGTACCCATCAGTAAACTGATCTAGAAGCAACTTCTTCTGGGCTTCAGCTGTGTTGTCTAGGAGCAGAGTGAGTAGAGGATGTGAAGACGGAATGTGTCTGCTGTCTGGATGTTACCTACCAGTCTGTGTCTGGCTGTGTCTAGCTGCTGCTTTAATTTTATGGGAAACCTTATTTGGGAGCTGATTGTCTGAGTTTTCTTTCCTCTTCATTTCTTCTCCATTCTTTGCTGCAGTAAGTCCTAATGGTTCAGTTTGCTTTCTTTTTATTTCCCCTTGCCTTCCCTTGCTCATTGAGTCGCCAACCCTTTCTGTGCTTAGTTCATGAAATCACCCAGTTCCCACTCCCAGATTGCTGGGCTTCAGCTGTCCCTTTGGGCTTTAGAAACCCAGCCTGTGCTTTGCCCGCTGGTTGACCTCAGCACTCATTTGTCTGATGCTCTGGCTAGACACGACCATGTCTTTTTATTTTAACTAAAAGATAACTGTCGTAAAGTTGTCTTTCTGTACAGACAGAGCCAAAAACCTTAATACATCTGATCAGACGACTTTCAAATATCCATTTATACTTTTTTTCCTTCAACCTTAGTGCTAAATGAAGTGAAAGAAATAGTAATTGAAAATCGGGGTGGAGAGAGTCAAGAGGATTGTGCGAGGCCACTTTTAATGAGTGGAATATCCTTAAATGATAGTAAGTGATGAAAGAAATTCCACTTCAAGATAATTTAAAATAGATATTCTAGAAGACACTTTTGAAAGGGCTGGGGGTGCTGTTCAGTTTCCTGACAGGTCGGCGTTGTCTGGGGCTGAAGGTCTTATTAGAGAAGAGTTTAGAGCCTGGGAGATGCAGTGGTCCGGGCAGGGCAAGGATGCTGGATTTTCCCTGACGTCTCCAAGGCTGGAGGATCCTCTGTGCCCCATCCGAATCACACCAGGGCTTTGTGACAGAACAGGAAAGAGTCTCAGTCTCTTGACTTCTGATTCTAGGAATGGCATCTCATGGCTGTACACATTCCAGACTGTGGATGCTAAAGTGACTTTCCCCATCCTTCTCAGCTGCCTAACACAAGCCAGAGTCGGGGCCCCCTGCCCTGAGAATCGCCTTCCTTAGTCTAGTGTTAGCTGTCAAGGTCTCAGACTTGTGTGGTCTATGCACCACCAGTGTGTCCCAGTGAGTTGATCTGAGGGATGCCATGCCTGATCACTTGTGTTTGAATTCTGCATGTTATGAAACCTCTAAGCCTCCTTCTGAGCTTCCCTGGTGGCTCAGATGGTAAAGAATCTGTCTGCAACGCAGTATACACAGGGGATGCGGGTTCAGTCCCTGGGTCAGGAAGATCCCCTGGAGAAGGAAATTGCTACCCACTCCAGTATTCTTACCTGGAGAATTCCATGGACAGAGGAGCCTGGTGGGCTACAGTCCATGCGGTTTCAAAGAGTTGGACACGACTGAGCAACTAACATCGGCCACCGCGGTCCCCTTTGGTGTTCTTTTTTGCTTTAAGCATTTTGATCTTAGTTCCTTCTACTATTTCACCCCACCCCCCACAAGTTACTTCTACAAGGAAAAAAAAGATATTAGTCAGCTACACCTGGGAGAGAATTGAAAGCAGTGGATACCTGACAAATCCCTAATTGTGTGATTAAAGGCTTTGTTGTTGTTCAGTCGCTCAGTTTCAAGACTTTAGCTTCTGATAAAAAAAAAAAAAAAAATCTCATGCCTCAGAAAGCTGATCTGGGAGATATTTTTGAGGAGGTGGGCATGGGGTGCTTGAGTGAGGGATCCAGGAGTGTTTTCCCATTGCTGGTGAAATCTCAGCAGAAATACCCCCCTTGCAGAGGTTCAGTGGCCTTTCAAAGGCGTTATTCTGGATGCTCTCCCTCAAAGGCGAAGATGGAGCCCTCCCCCAGTCTGAGTGACGGGAGGAAATGAGTGATGGCAGTGCCTGCACAGTTAGAGCAGTGCATCTGACTTTGGGCTAAACAGCTTCCTGTAATGTCATACTGGATGTTGTTATTTAGTCGCTACATTGTGTCTGACTCTTTGCAACCCCCTGGACTGTAATCTGCCAGGCTCCTCTGTCCATGGAATTCTCCAGGCAAGAATACTGGAGTGGGTTGCCATTTCATCCTCCAGGGGATCTTCCCGACCCAGGGATGGAACTCTTGTCTCCTGCGTTGGCAGGCGGATTCTTTACCACTGAGCCACCAGGGAAGCCCAAGTGTCATATTAGCTGTTTTCAATCCAGTGTGCGGAGAAGCTAGGGGAAAAAGAAATTCATATTTCCCACTGGCAGGTTACCATCCTGAAGCAGTGTCTGTGTTCTCCCATTTGAAATATGCCACATTTCCCTGCAAATTTTCTTTGTTTTTGTGACAAGATGGACACACGTGTTGGGGATGCACTGTGCTGGGAGCTGGTGGGACATTGATGCCATCTGTGGAGGGAACTGGGCATGACCCATCACCATCTCTGAAGAAATGATGCCAGTTCTGACGTCTTAGAGATGATGTTTTAGAGATGGCACGTATTTTAAAAAAATGTTGGTTAAATATAAACTTTCAAAATTGCAAGCAGCAAGTAGTAGAATTGACAAGATTAATGATTAGTGTTCTTATTATTCTTTTAAGAAAATAGGGTGCGATCTGGCTCACCATCTGAGAGCATGTTCCTTTTCCAGTGAAATCTATTTATTATATTATATATATGTGTGTGTGTGTATATTCTGCTTATTAAAGCATATGGTAAAAAAATGATTAACTATGGGTATTTATCAGCCATTCTACCCTATGTTTGATTGATTTAGTTGATTTTACTTTATGCATATTTGGGGATTGTCTGATGATAAATCATCGTTTGAAATATGTCTCTGTATATGTATATATATTTATTTCTTGACAAATCAGGATTGAAACAATGTAAGTGGGAATGTATTTCCACAAGCGACTATTAATTTATAGTTACTAAGATAATAGCATACACGTTCACTTTCAGTTCTATCTGGGTAGCTCTGTAAATTGTGTATTGATTATGTTAATGACACTGGTGTCTTTATTACTTGTCTGCAGATCCATGCAGATGGAATGCACATTTGGCAAGGTTGTCATTCTGTAAGAAAAGGTACATTATTAAAATCTGCTTTTTGGAGAGATTGCATTAGAATTAAAAAAAAACATTGATTAAACTCATAGGGAAATGTAAGTAGTTGTGTTCTAGGAAATAAAAAGTGCAGTTAAAAAGTTTTTTTAAAGGATGCTCATTTGTTTCCTTTGTTTCAAATTCCTTAAGGAAAGTGTTTCAGAAATGGTACTTAATCAATAATGATCTATTTTTATAGTTTATTTTGGTTATGTGGCTTTATTTGTTTTGTTTATCAGGCTGAAGGAAATTTAGACATTTAGGTTTGCCTATATTTTTAAATTTATTAGCCCAACTAGAGGGGAACAAAATGAATTTCTTTTTTTCCCATTGCATATAAATTTTCTTGTATTTTGTAATAGCTCATAAGCCATAAATCACAGCCTCACTTTTTGCTCTAATCTTTCATTGTACAAACATGTACCTTATTTTACAGGGTCTTTCTCTTTCCTTCTTTCTTTGTTGCTGAGCCATTAAGTTACTGAAGAAGTTATTTAGAAACTGCTTTCTTATCTTCCTGAATGGGATCATTTCTTAGAAATGTGGGCTGTCCACTTACTTGTGTGCCAGCTTGAAAGGAAAGAAAAAATCTTTTTAAATGTTTTTTTAAAATCATTTTCTACTCTATATTTTAATGGCAGTTTGATCCCCAGTTTGTTTGAGAACCAGTTGGCCCTTTGGAAGGAGAAAAGGAAAAAAAAAAAAAAAAAAAGGCAAGATGTTTCATGTTCCTGGGTGATAAGATTCCATTTAGTGGGATAATAATGCCCCAAATGTTGTGTTTAACTCACAACCTTTAGACAAAACCTATTTTGCCTGTCTTTCAAATATATTATTGCAATTAAGAAGAGGAACTTCCTCAATTAAAACAAAAGTGAAAGCAAAGTCACTAATAAAGAGAAAGGAGTGGTAATATTGAATTGATTTTTGTGAATGAGATTGAGGTTATCATCTCAAAATTTAGAGATGAGTCTTGTTACATTGCAGCAAGCTAATGGTTCTTGTTCAAAACAAAACTTTCTCCCTAAGCTAGTGTGCTTCAGTAATTGTTGAGATAGTTAACTTTAAGTGTCCAGTTAAGAAATATTGTTACAATTGGATTGGCATTATAGAAAATAGCTGAAGTCATAAGAACAGTTGGGAGAAATATCAGAAAGTATGATGTCTGGAATATAAAGGTTTTCTTTCCAGGTTTTCTTTGCCTGGGTGGAGTAATACTTCCTCACTATGCTATTAATCCTATACCTGAGGCTTACTGATGACATTTAAAGAAAAAATAAGTAGACTCTTCCCCAAATATCCAGATGTCTGAATCCTAGGTTCAGAAACATGTTTCATTTATAGTTGCCCTAAGAAGCATTTTTCAGGGTACCTGGTCATTATGTGCTAAAAACTACACTTAAGTGTTTTTAAATAATTTGTTTTCTTCCAGAGTAGATTTTTAGCAGTTTTAAAATCACTTGGCTGTAGAAAATTAGACCAGGGTATCTGGATGTTAACAATAACTTTATGTAATATTTTTCTAATATAAAATGGAACAAAGTGTCCATGGACTTGGTTGAAGATTGAGCTGAGGGATGTAGAAGTTGGTTTTCTTTGTCGGTTTTTATAGGGAGTTAGGGACTATACTCAGATGTATTACCAGCCCCTTCCCAGTGAGCCCGTGATGTTGACACCTGAAGGCACCAGGCCAAGTGGAAGAATGAAGGGACTCAAATCAGGTGAGAAGAAAGGCGTTTGCCAAGAAGACCCACAAAACAAAACAGCAACAACAATAAAAAGACGTGGGAGAGAGCACCGAAAACCCTTCATGTAGGGGAAAAACAGAACAAAACCTTTCTGGGATAATCTTTTCCTCTATTAGGTTAGATGGTTTTGATTTTGTGTACCCGTTTTAAGTGTTTCCATCTCGTGTTTGTTAGGTTGACTTATCATTCTTGTGGTTTCTTGCTCTATTTTCTTCCACATGAAGCCTAAGCCTTTTGTTTCTTTTTTAAAAAATATTTATTTATTTATTTTATTATTTATTCGTCTGTTTCGGGTCTTGGTTGTGACACCCTAGGTTTTCGTTGCGCCAGGCGGGGTGGTTCCTTTCCGGGCGCAGACTCAGCAGCTGGGGCATGTGGGCTTAGTTGCTCTTTTCCTCAGTATGTGGGATCCTAGTCCCCTGGCCAGGAATCGAATCCATGTCCCCTGCTTTACGGGGTGGATTCTTAAGCGGCGGACCATCAGGGAGAGTCCCAAGGCCGAGCCTTTTGATGTGAATGTTTTAATGTATTCACTTGGGTTTATATTGCTGACAGTAGTGGCCTAGTGTATCACGTTGTCTTTGAGAAAGGATCATGAACTACATGCGGAATCATAGTAACTTAAACTAAGAGTTAATGTTTTTTTCTCCCCCTAAAAGAGAATAAAAGAGCGCTATTAGAATCAATATCTGTTTTTGTTTTTAGTCAAAAAGTTTTGGATTTATTTTCCCTTGGCTTTATGTGTGTTTGAAACAAGACCAAAGTAAAAGGAATCTCACCAAAGACCTTTTAAGTCCCAGGAAGTGTCAGTGGGCCTTTGCAAATCTCTCCCGTTAGATTAAAAAGTTAGCTGGTGTGATTGTGGTATTTCTGTCCAATCTCTCTCCAGCTTTGGCTTTATTGGGATTACAGATAAAAGGTGAAATCTGGGTATGAAGAGAGTGAAAAAAGCCGTGGTTCATACACCTGTTTAATTAGCCTTGGTTAATACACTTGTCTTAAAGCCAAGACAGCAAGTTCATCTCTAGGACCGGCTCCACCATGCCTGATGCCTGGCTGTCACTGAGCCGGCTCCCCCTTTTCTTAGGCCCACAGTCCATCTGAAGTCTTCCAGATCCTGTTTCTGGGGTGCCTCGCGTTAACCCTTTCTGCTACTGATTTAGCTTGCTCTCTCTGCACTTCTTCCCTGCATTGTGTCAGAGTCACCATACTGGTCTCTTTGCTTCCAGTTCTGGTCTCTTTCCAAACCTTCTTCTTAATCATCAGTGGGGCATCTCTCTAAAATGTACATGAAACCAGTCACTTTCCTTAAAGTCCTCCAGTGATTTCTCATAGCACCAGGTTGACATCTGACTATTTAGCCCACAGTAGTTCCCTCGTGCAGAGAAGGCAATGGCACCCCACTCCAGTACTCTTGCCTGGAAAATCTCATGGATGGAGGAGCCTGGTGGGCTGCAGTCCATGGGGTCTCGAAGAGTCGGACATGACTGAGTGACTTCACTTTCACTTTTCACTTGCATGCATTGGAGAAGGAAATGGCAACCCACTCCAGTGTTCTTGCCTGGAGAATCCCAGGGACGGGGAAGCCTGGTGGGCTGCCGTCTATGGGGTCGAGCAGAGTCGGTCACGACTGAAGCGACTTAGCAGCAGTAGCAGCAGCAGCAGTTCCCTCGTGAGCCGCTCACTTTTCCAGTGAGCCACTCACTTTTCCAGCCTCGTCTCTGCCACTGCTCCCATTTCCTTTCATTCTATCCAGAGCCCCTCATTTGAGTAGCATAGAAGAGCTTTCGCTTCTTGGAAAGCATCATGTTTTGCATCTCTGCCTTTACATATGTTTCCTCTTTTAAAAAAAAAAGGAAGTGTATGTATTTATTTGGCTGCATCAGGTCTGAGTTGTGTCATGTGGGATATTCCACTGCATTGCATGGACTCACTAATTAAGGCCTGGGCTCAATTGCACCAAGCCATGTGGGGTCTTGCTTCCCCCACCAGGACTGAACCCACGTCTCCTACATTGCAAGGCGGATTCTTAACCACTGGCCCACCTTGGGAGTGCCCTGTTTCCTCTTTTTGGAGTGCCATCTATCACTTGTCCTCAGCGCTGTGCTGTGCTTAGTCGCTCAGTCCTGTCTGACTCTTTGCGACCCCATGGACTGTAGCCCACCAGGCTCCTCTGTCCATGGGGATTCTCTAGGCAAGAATACTGGAGTGGGTTGCCATGCCCTCCTCTATCAAATCCAGATCGCCCGCATTGCAGGTGGATTCGTTACCAGCTGAGCCACCAGGGAAGCCTGTCCTCAGGGCTACTCATCTTTTATAACAGCCCAGTGCTGCTCCTCTTTAGCTAACATTTTTCTGCGCTGCACCATCTAACTGAAAAGCCCCTCCAGCTGAGCACTACCTTCTGCAGTTATCGGTTTATTCATCTCTCCTTTTCTCTGCCCCAGTGCTTCCCAGCCCTTCTCATGTCATGGCACACACAGAAAAATGAAACATTTTGAAGGAAACACTTGGATAAATGGAGAAGCAATTGGCCTGCCAGTGTCCAATTATCTCTAGCTGTAACGTGGCCACTTGGAGGGTGGAGTTGGTATCCTTGAACACGTGAACCCCCTTTTGACCCACTGGTTGGGAAGCTGTGCAGAAGATTTTAAGCTCCTTAGGACAAGGACCAGGTGTTAGACTTTGCATCTCTGGTGTGTGTGTGTGCGCGAGCTGAGTTGCTCCAGTTGTGTCTGACTCTTTGCCGCTCTATGGACTACTCCCCTCTTTCCATCGATTCTCCGTCAAGAACACTGGAGTGGGTTTCTGTGCCATCCTCCAGGGGAACTTCCCCATCCAGGAATCGAACCCCCGTCTCTTATGTCTCCTGCATTGGCAGGCAGGTTCTTTACCACTAGCGCCACCTGGGAAGCCCAGGGCCTTAGCCAAATGCCTCTTACTATGTGGATGCTCAGTAAATGTTTGTTTGCTGAAGGTGCAACAAGACAACCACAGTCCCCCAAATTGAAGGTTAAATGATTAAGGTGGGAATCTCTTTATAAATCCTCTTTATGAAAGTTAGAGTGCTAGGATTGCTTTCTTCTAAATTTCATGTTAAAGATACATAAGGATGAAGTTGAGGAAGGAAATTTGAATAGGATTCTGATTGGAAGAAGAGAAACTTTATTTGGTTCCAAAGTTTGAGTGTGTAGTTTTCAGAGTGTCTGTGTCTGTGTGTGTGTTTTAACCTCTCTCAAGGCTAATTTCCTCTCACTCAGCATCCTCCTATGAGGAATTTCATTGTATAAAGAAGAGTGGCCGTACGTTCATATTTGGCATGTGCCCCTTCCTAATAGAGCATCTGATACATTTCTCTTTGGTCCTCAAGGACCGTGATAGACCTGTAGAACAATCAAGCAAAACCACTGAAATTCTAGACTCCAACTGTGGGATTTTGTTTAACATAGAGATAATTCTTTCTATATGAGATTTTAGAGGCAGGAAAGAAAAGTACATGAAAAGGTTTTTTTTTTTTTTTTTTCCTCTCTCTCTCTCTTTTCCCCCCTTTTTTCTTTAAAACAGTTTAACAACTTTCAGAGAATAGAGTGGTTAGAACATGAACATTGTAGGAAAAGTAAAAAGAGCACGTTTGTATCCACGATTCCTTGAGCTCCCTGGACCTGTTGTCATCACCAGGTCTCAACCTCGATGGCTGTCCCTGTTCTGCCAGTTGAGGCCAGAGTTTGGGCATGTGCATCCTTGACCACCTCAGAGTGCTTTTGCTTTTGTTTTGTTTGTTTACTTTTTCTTGACAGTAGAAAAAGGGGAGGCAGCAGAGTAGCAGGCAGGTGGGGTCCAGACAGCCCTGTTCCTTCATCAGAGCCTGCTTGTGATTTTATAACAATGGATGATTTATTTTCCCCAAGTCTGTTCTCATCTTATGGGATTTCCAGTTAGAATGCATATGTAGAGCCCAGAAAGCACAAAATAATGATCCCACCCTTTGGTTTTTTTTACCCTTTGGTAAAGGAGGAAAGCTCCTCTTTAACTCTTTGTAGCCCAAAGGTAACTTTTCCTCTCTTCTTAGCATCAGGATACACCAGTTGATGGAATTTGAGCACATTTCTAGAGGCTTCCCAGGTGGCACAGTGGTAAAGAATCTGCTTGGCAGTGCGTGGGACGCATGAGACGTGTGTTCGATCCCTGGATGGGGAAGATCCCCTGGAGAAGGAAATGGCAACCCACTCCAGTATTCTTGCCTAGAGAATCCCATGGACAAAGGAGCCTGGTGGGCTACAGTCCATGGGGTCGCAAAGAGTCGGACACGACTGAAGCAACTGAGTACACAGGCGTGCTAGGGTAGGAGTGCTTTCAGACATTGTTTGCTCTAAATAAGAGCAGTCTCTGGTTTACTTTTTAGGTGTGGAACTTCAGTAAACCTTAGAAGACCAGTCACTGTGACTATATGTGAACTTGAAAAACAACATCAGACAATTTGGGGCACAAGCTTATTGTTCACTTGAGGTGCATCATTCGTAGCAACCTGGGGACATTTGAGTGTGGAATGCATGTGTTTAAATTATCTGTTGACTTATTCATCATCGAGTTCCTGAAAATAAGACACTAGGGTTATAATGCTTTTTTTTTATTTTCAGAAGATATCCTTGGAAGAAAGAACTTAGGCCGCTTTCCAAAATAACAAAAACATACTTTTACTAGTCCACTAATAATGTCGTGTTGAGCTCACTTTTTATTGACCATCTAGTGTTTTGTAGTTTTAGGTGATTCAGATCCAAGAGGTCATGGTATTCACATGAAGCCAAGACTTGTTCTTTTTTTAAGGCAGTGTGCATATTTTAGCTGGTATTTTCTTGAACTTACTGGCACTGTGTGGGTTGCTTTAAGATTGAGTAATTCATGCCATGGTTGTTTAATCTGGTGAAAAGCTGGCTATGACCAGAGAACAAACTGTTAGGAAATGGTCCAGTTTTTAAGTTTGCGTGTGTGTAAGTGGAGTATTTTGGGTTCATTCATCTCTTGCCAATCTTAGTTGTTAAGTAGTCTTCTTGCATTCATATTTACATCATCCTCTGAATCCTGTGTTTCTGCCACTCTCGTAAAAACAGACTGGTTTGTAAGGTAGAGCCTCATGCTTAGAATCCACCAGGAAAAAGCCTCATTTATATCTCCGGCAAGAAGGACAGAGGGCCTGCACTGTGTATTCGCTGCCAGAAGTTTTTATAGTAATACTTTGTATCTAGGCTCTGGCTCTTACCATTAAATGTGCTTTTTATAGAGTACCAAGTTATAAATGTAGTGCGGCTACGGCATATTAATCTTACTGCAGAGATTTAATGAGGCAGTTGTTTTGCGATGGACACTATTGGGAGCAGAAAGCGACAGAGTTTTACTTTACCACTGAGCTGCAGAAATATTCCTTGCCTGGTAATAATTATAACCACATGATCTCTTAGTTTTTCTTACTTTTGCCAGTGCTTTTCCATGCAAAAGTGGCTTGGAAGGAGGTCCATTTCTAGGCAGTGAGATGGATTGGAAATTGGGCTGTGTTCTCAGTGGTTTGACATTTTTTAACTTTGATCAGGCCTGGGATCCTTGTTGCACAGAGAGAAATATGTAGGATGAGTTTCAAGAATACAGATAGTCTTTGCCAGTCCACTGAGATGGCTTTTAGATATTCATTACTTTTACTTGACTTTTATATAGGTTATAAAAAGTAAATGTGGTGAAACCTCATTTTTACATGGACAGAATAGAATTTCTGCTGGTTGGCCTTAAACTGATCCCACACTTGAAATTAATTGAAGTCCATGGGTTTATTGCCTCCAACACTTTTAAGCCAGCGCAATTTTTCATTTTCCCCAAAGTTGTAATTTTATTAAACCAAGTTGTAGCAATAACAACCCTTATGAAGAGGAGGATGAGAAGAAGGAAGAAACCACCTACCAGGGAACATAATAAGGGGAAAAAAATCACACTTTCTTTTAAATTTCCATTTATAAGTAATGTTAACACAATTGAAAACAGAGAGCCGCCACTTATTTTTATAATAATAATTGTGTCTTTGTTCCAAAATTAAGCCTTTATCCAAGTTCAAACATTGTTAAGTCTAATGCCTCCTAGGGCCCTTTCAGAAGGGATGAGCCAGAAAGTTGGCTGGGCATGAGGTTGTGTGTGATGGATGAAACACATTTGGGTGGCCTCCTTCAGGGCAGCGGACAGAACGGTGCCTGCGGCTGTGATGGAGTTGGTAGTCGCAGTGCAGGGAGGGGAGATGTGCAGGTACTTTAAAATACTGCCCTTTGGGAGGGTTTGTAGTACAAGAGAGTTGGAATAACAGCTGTCCATCCTGCAGTGGTGTTGGGGGTGGGGCAGTGTTCACAGGCACAGACCCTGTATTTATAACCCCTTAGGTTGAAGTCAGAGGTTTGAATGGCTAGCAGAGTAATACAATTATTTTTTATGATTGACTCTCAAAGGACTTTATAAAAACTACCTAACTAAGGCCATGTGCAATTATTGAAGTGTAGCCACCTGTGGGAAAGAAATGGTTGACAATGTAAGCTTTCTGGAATCTTCCAGCGCCACTACGAATGGAAACTCGTAACACAAATAAACGCATCTTTTGAATGGGCAAGAGCGAATTCTTCATGGACATGGAGGTTGGCAAAACAACAACAACAACAACAACAATCTACTCGTTAGGAGAGAGCCTAAGATTCTGGAGCTCATTATACTACACTAAGGCATCAGAGACTGTAATCGCACCCACCCCCCAGAGGGTCCCTCTTAAGTGGTGACCTAAAAACAAATTCGCCAGTTGGCTGGAGCTTGCATCCTGAAGTTCCAGCAGAAGTGAATAAGCTTGACTGACTTCAGTCCCTGAAGGATTCTATCTGTAAATGCAGAAGTGGAAGCAAAACCATTTTTTATTAGTCTTAAAATGACCCTCATTTTAATAACTAGCCACAGTGTCAGAAGCATGGACCGGGGTCATTCCTTAGCTGTTAAGACCTAAAGCATCATGCAGGCTTTCCTATTTGTTTGATATTTTTGATTTGGATTCGTGTAAAGTGCCCATATTCTTGAATAATAAGGAAGGCAAGTTCTTATCATTTTCTCTGCATACTACTTAAAGTATTCAGAGTGTCTCCTTATTTAAAAACAAACAGGCCTGCAGACTTGATGCGTAGCATTTAAATAATCATATTAAAATTCAGACCCAGCCCCCACATTTCCCTGAGTGCTGTCAGTTTTATGAGAAACTGGAAACTCATGCTAAACAACCAGGAGTGTTCAGTAGGTGTCTGCTGCCTTCCACCAAGGGTTGAATGGGTGTGGGGGCCAGTTCGCCGTAGTGGGGACACTTACTTATTTTCCTGAGTGGCTCTAATTTGGCAGTATTTTACCACTCGGTTTTAGCTTGTTGGAGCTTTTTGAACCATTACCTATTTGTTGCGTCTGTAGCGCTAGATGAAACATTTGAAACCAGCAAAGGCATATGTGATGCTTTGACATTGCATCAGCTTTCGAAGATGTAGGCATGTAGATACTTTTGAATTTGGAGGTAACTGGTCTGTTCCCATTCACAGGAAAAATACTAGGAAAGGACTTTTTAATGTACTCCTTTTTTCCTCTCTCCTCTCCCTTCTCGTCATCACTAAATACTATTTACTAAGCACTTACCCGGACATAGTGCTGTGCTGGGCAAAGAACAGGGCAAATGAAAAAGGTCCTGTGATTACTCCCCCAGGGATGAGCAGTCTATAACTCAGTATATTGAAACGGACACTGCATAGAGTATGGAGATAATAATTTTCCAGATGACAAATCAACCCGAATTATCAATTTACTTTAACCCGACGTTCTTGTTTGAAAACAAATAAACAAAAACTACTTGCTCTTTGAATTGGGGATTCTGCTTTTGCCTCATGAACCCAAGAGATCATTCTCCATGTTGAAATGTAAGTTGATTTGGGCATTTGGGAATCGTTTGAAGGGTGATGATATAGTTAAGTTTATTACAGATGTGAAGAAAGGCTTTGGAGCAACTGCCAGCCAAAGGGCAGCACTGTGAGTTGTAGAAGCAGGTTCGCAGAAGCAACTGGCATGCAGAGTGGCAGAAATTTCGATAGCCGGATGGGAGGCTGATGGCATTCATTGACTTTCCAGTGAAGTCTGGGCTCATTTGATTCTGTGAATTCTGGATTGCAATATTTCAAATATTTATCCTCCATATTAAAAAAAAATGACTACAGAAAACATATTACATATTTCTTAGGTACCTTGATACAATTCTTTTGTAACTATTTCACTGAAAACTCTGTTTTGAGACATAATTTACTTCTGACTTTGGAGGACTTTTTGCTATTCGAAATGAATGTTCTGTAAACGAAGTCACAGATTTTATTATCCCAATTTTCCCTAAAGAGGCATTCTTTCTCTTCCTCTGCTTTCCTGCAAAGAGAAGCAGCGGCACTAAAATATTTGGGGGTACTTCTTTAAAATGAGGCAAAAGACAGCATAAGAAATCACGAAGTATTTATTGAGCTCCAAGGGAAACATCATGTGGGTTTTTGCTTGTCTTAGTCCCTCTTGCTTTTTGTGTGTCATTCTTAGGGTTAGAATGGAACTAGTTTTAGTTTTCCCACTATTTAGCTCTTTGGAGAAGGAAATGGCAACCCACTCCAGTGTTCTTGCCTGGAGAATCCCAGGGATGGGGGAGCCTGGTGGGCTGCCGTCTATGGGGTCGCACAGAGTCGGACACGACTGAAGCGACTTGGCAGCAGCATTTTTAGTTTTCCCACTATTCAGCTCTTTGAGGCTAGTAATGTCAGTTGAAGTTGTTGACTCAATTATAATCTGTAATTGCTCTTTGTATATTTGGTTTTGTTTTTTGATGATTCTGAAACCAAGAGACATACCAATGCATTTACACTTGAATTTGTGCTTGCAAGAATGTTTGGCTGCGTGGCGGAGCTTATTTTGCTATTGCCGTCTAACAAATAATGGGGTAACTGTGTGTTTTGACCAGTTTATAAGTAAAGGTCAATTTCGTGCCTATGGTAATTAGCTTAGCTTATTCTAGACTTTTGGCTAATTCTGGTAATTTCCTGTGAAAGAGTATATTTAGCAGAAAAGGAATTCATTCTCAAGCACGGTGGTTTTTCCCCTCTGTATTGGAGACTGTTTAATTTCAAAAGTGATTTATCTCTCTCTTGTAAGCAAAAAAAAAAAAAAAAGAAGGCTGTGAAAAAAATGTCAAAGTTAACTTTAAGGGTGGCAAATTATTTGAAAGGGGTTGGGAAAAGGGCTATGTATTGGAGGAGAGATGCTCTAGTCATCAGGAACTGACAGATTTTAGGGAGGACTCATTTTTCGATGCTTCTGAAATAAAATCTGCAATAAAGCCCTCCTTTTGCAGCTTCCAGGGAGAAGGTGTTTCTGTTTTTGGTAGCAAGATTAAAAGTGACTTGAAAAGAACCTATCTTTCAACCCCATACTTACAGTCTTGATTTCTTTTTTCAGACCCCAACTGTAAACTTGAAGACAAGACTGAAGATGGAGAAGCAATAGACTGTAAGAAGAGGCCGGAAGACGGGGAGGAGCTAGAGGACGAAGCTGTGCACAGCTGTGACAGCTGCCTCCAGGTGTTCGAGTCACTGAGCGATATCACAGAACACAAGATCAATCAATGTCAGCTGACAGGTAAACAGTACTTATCACTTCTTGTCTCCTCACCCTGTTCTATTTCTGATTTTTTTTTTTTCCGTTTGTTCCTTTCTCTTCTGTTGTCTTCCAGCTGTTTTATTCTTTCACTTGAGTACCTAGGTAAGTCTGGAAGGGCTTTAGAAAGTCTTCTAAGATAATGGTTTATGGCAAGTTCAGTGTCACAATCATCCTTAGATATTGAAGTGTACCTAGATATTGATAGCTAAGGGATATGTTTTTGTTTCCTTTTTAAGAAGCAACAGTGATGTAGTCTTTTAAACTATGTAGATGGAGAACCTAACATGGGGTGGCTAAGATAAAGTTTAAAAATACCTTCTGAATATGTTTTCCCAGAAGTTTAGCATGCATGAATTTCATTTAGTTTAAACGTCTCCTTAAGAAAACTTTTCCTCATCGGTCACTCTTTGCTGAGTTTAGTGCCTTTTTTGCCCTGTAAAGCCTTATGCTTAGTCATGAATATCACAGTGTTCAATGCATGTGTTAACTTTTCCATCGCCCTCATTAGACTGGAAGCTCACGGGTGGCAGGAACGCTGTCTTGCTCATCACTGTATTCTCTAAGCCTTGCACAGTGCCTGGCCCACAGAAGGCGCTCACTTAAGTCATGGCAACTATTCTCCTCTATGTTTCATGGTAAAAATCAGATTTAAAATGACAGGAAACAGGACGTGTTCAAGTTAATGGTTGGATAAAAGTAAAACTCGGTTACCAAAGTTATACTCTCTAAAAATATATCCTGCAGGAACATACTATACAAAGTTGGAGGGACATTTTATATATACATCCCTTTTTATAATCATGTCATTTTTCTCTTATTATTTGGAACTGACATTGCCCCGGTGTGTGTGTATTTGTAGATCTCTTTCTCTTATTTTCCTAGCACAAATCTTTCTTCAACTAACCATGTGTAGGAAATGTATTTATTAGACAAGTGGTTCTGCAACTGTTTTCCACAGAATGTTGATAATTTTGCAAGATTTTAATAGGTGTTCCATTTAAACTAGGTTTCCTGAGCAGATTATTATGGAAATATTGGATTAAATCCAATTAAATAGGCTTCTTTATTGAAGTGCACTGTTGCTTTTCAAAAAAGGATTGCAGTGAGCATGTTTATTAGACTCTTCTTTCTTTTAGAAAACCTATTATCATCTTTTTTGGAATGTAAGTTTGAGAATCTATGAAGCTTATAGAAACATTGGCTGTGTACATATTTTTTAGGGTTTTGATAACTTTTCTTTTGATATAATTCCAAACTTATAGAAAAATTGCAAAGATATTATATGTGACTCTCGTTTACCACTTATCTGATTCACACATTGTTTGTATTTTAGCCTCTTTGCTCTGTCATTGTCTCGTTAATTTTTTTTTCTTAGTCATTTGAGAGAAGGTTGGAGACTTCACACCCTTCTAAATATATCCTGTGTACTTCCTAAGAATAAATACATTCTCTTACATGACTACAGCACACTTAATCAAAATGAGGGAAGTTCACATTTAACACAGAATACTGTTATCTAATCCACAACCAATATTTAAATTTCAACAGTTGTCCCAACAATGTCATTTCAAGGTTTTTCTTTGTTGTTTTGCTTTTTCTCCTCTGGGATTCAGGATCATGCATAACTTTTAATTGTCATGTCTCTCTTTTCTCCTTTCACCTGAAATGATCTCATTTTTTGAGAGTAACTCTCAGCATTTTATAAAATGCCTATTTATAATTGGGTTTGTTTGATGTTTCCTTATGGTTATATTCAGCTTCTATTCTTCCATGGGGCTTCCCTGGTTGCTCACACAGTAAAGAATCTGCCTGCAGTGCAGGAGACCCAGGTTCGATCCCTGGAGAAGGGAATGACTATTCATTCCAATATTCTTGCTTGGAAAATTCCTGGACAGAGGAGCCTGGTGAAATAAAGTCCATTGGGTTGCAGAATCAGACAGGAGTGAGCAACTAAGAGTTGGACATACTTCCATGGCAGGAATACCACCAAAGTGATGTTGGGCCCTTCTCAGTTTATCAGGTCAGGAAGTATCTGATGTTGATTTTTACCAGTGTTGATGGGGTTAACACTGAATACTTGTTTTAAGTGGCGGGTCATTGAACTCCGGGAGTTGGTGATGGACAGGGAGGCCTGGCGTGCTGCTATTCATGGGGTCGCAAAGAGTCGGACATGACTGAGCAACTGATCTGATCTGATCTGCCAACTTTCTCCAGTGTTCAAAAGTTGTTTTCCCTTGGTAAATACAATAAGTAATTTGTGGGAAGATACTTTGGGGCTTCCCTGGTAGCTAAGTTGGTAAAGAATTAACCTGCAATGCAGGAGACCCTGGTTCAATTCCTGGGTCAGGAAGACCTCCTGAAGAAGAGATGGCTACCCACTCCAGTACTCTGGCCTGGAGAATTCCATGGACAGAGGAGCCTGGCAGGCTACAGTCCATGGGGTTGCAAAGAGTCAGACATGACTGAGCAACTTTCACTTTGACACCATGTAAATATTTTCATTCTCATGAAATACCCACTTTAGCTTTATAATTTTTATATTTATTAGTTGGCCTTAGACTACAATTTCTTATTCATTCATTGATTTTTGTGTTCATATCACTGTGGGCATTTGGATTTTTATTTTCTTTCATGGGTCATAATTCATTACTATCATTGCTTGCTCAAATTCACTGAAATTTGGTCAGTAGTAGTCCCTTCAAACTGGATCCTATGTTAGCTTAATATGTCTCTGTCTATTTGAGGATAGATTCAGTTTCTCCTTCAAACAGATGCTCCAGGCTCCTCATGTTCTGGTCCTAATCAATCTTCTGTCCAAGGAGCCCTGGTTCCTTCAAGAGGACCAAGGTATTTAGAAATCAAGATGTGGGCACTATGTGTACTCATTGATAAAGATCCATCATTGGTTATAAACCATCTCAGCAGATAGAATGAGGAAATATATATGTGTATTTAGTGTAATGGGCTTCCCAAGTGGTGCTAATGTTAAAGAACCCGCTTGCCAAAGCAGGAGACAACAAGAGATGAGGTTTCAATCCCTGGGTCGGGAAGATCCCCTGGAGGAAGGCATGACCACTCACTCCAATATTCTTCCTTGGAGAATCCCATGAATAAGAGGAGCCTGGTGGGCTACAGTCCATAGGGTTGCAAAGAGTCAGACAGGACTGAAGTGACTTAGCACTTAGTATAATACCTGTATAATATAGCTTATTAAATGTATGTATACACAAATATATACACATATTTGTATTTTTCTCTCTCTAACAAGAGCCAATATTTCTACTGATGCCCATCATTTCAATTTAGCACTTGTTGAACATCCCAATCTTTTTTCTCTCCATGTTTGTTACTGCCTTCTCGAGTAGTGAGCCACCTAGCTTCCATTATCTTCAATATATATACTCAGTTGCTGAGTCTAGAACACACAGTAAGTAGTTTAAAAATTACATACTCATATCATCAGGATAAGCAGACCAACTGACTAGAGTTTAATAGTTGTTTATCATTATTAATGCTATAATTTATAATGTATGATTTATATAGAGTTAAATTTGTAAGTCCTCAGGGTACCATTTGATGAGTTTTGATAAAATACATATACCCATGTGACCCATATCCCTCTTAAGATCATCTCCTAGAAATTTCTCTTCTCTTGACTCTTTTCCAGTCAGTAATGCTCCAGCAAAAGTAGCTAGCTTTGAAGTTTTTACCTGCAGGTTTGTTTCGCCTCTTCCAGAACTTCTAATACGTACACAGTGTGAACTCTCATCGTTTGTCTGGTTTCTTTTGTTCAGCACACTATCTGCAAGATTCATTCTTGTATGTATAAGAAGTCGGTTCTTTTTTATTGCTGTGTAGTATTCCAGCCTGTGAATGTATCACCAACCTATTACTAGATGTTTTGGTTATTTTAGTTTTTGGTTACCATAAATAAAGTTGTTGTGAACCTTCCTATACAGGTCTTTTTTGTGGACGTATGTTTTAGTTCTCTTGAGTTGAGTAGGAGTAGAATTGCTGGATCACAGGGTAGGGTATACTTAACTCTGTGGAAAACCTCTGAATCTCGATCACAAGTGGTTGCACCATTTCCCACTTTTCACCGGCATTGTCTGAGAGTTCAAGTTGTGCGTCCTTGATAACATTTGTTTTGCTTGCCTTTTCAAGTTAAGCATTCTATTGGGTGTGTATAGGTATTCTTTGTGGATTTATTTGCATTTTCTAACTCATGTACACTTAATTGACTTCATTTAGTGCATTTTCTCCTCAGAATGCATAATTTTTGGAAAATCCCATTAAGTGCACCGTTAATATGATTCTATTTTCAGTGGAATAGCTTTAAAGGGAAGTTCTACTTATGTGGAATCAACGCTAACTTTAGGGTGAAGACATGGGAATGCAACTGATATGGCCAATTTAAACTATGCCAGCAAGAAATCTTACCTTAGGTGAGAAAAGTGTCTCTCTCGTGTGAAAGATTAAATTTAAAATTCAATATTAAAAAAGAAAAGCCTTCAAATTCTATTTAGTGTTTACCTTTTATTGAGTTCCTACCATGGAATTATCTTTATGTCCAGCTCTATGAAATAGAGTAGAAGCAAAAAAAAATTATTCCTGAATAACTTTATATATTGTATACAGTAATATATTTCTTTATATATTATACAACTTTAATATCAGTGCAGAAAATGCTGATTTTATTCAGCACATGGTATGGTGAAGATAATACCTATGGGTTAAAATTCTTATTCCTCAAAAACCTCAAACCCTAATAAAATATTTGGTTTGTTTTAATCTTAAGCTTTCTAAAATCTTAGAATCCTAGTCTATGCTCACATCATTTTATCCCACAACATTTTAAACAAAGGAAGGAAAACAGAGGCGTATGTGTGATTTAATGAAATATTTCAGAAGAGGTAAAGCTGATGGGCTTTGGTCCTGTTTATGATGTTCAGGGTGGTAGACCGATGAGGAAAAAGCAGAAAGGGAAGATCAGGGAGAGAACAGAAGGGTGAGGAACAAAATTAGGAATGATTTACATTTGTTTAAAGTGTTAGAGTTCAAACTTGGGTTGACTAAGGGTACCCTTCAGTCTCTGCTCAACTCGAGTTTGAACTCTTAACACTTTCAGTTCAGTTCAGTTGGGGTCGCAAAGAGTTAGACACGACTGAGCAACTGAACTGAATTGAACTGAAAGTGTTAGAGTTCAAACTTGAGTTGAGTTGACTAAGTGTACCCTTCAGTAAAGAATCCGCCTGCCAATGTGGGAGACATAAAAGATGCGGGTTTGATCCCTGGGTTGGGAAGACTCCCTGGAGGAGGGCGTGGCTCTCTACTGCAGTATTCTCACCTGGAGAATTCCATGGACAGAGGAGCCTGGCAGGCTACAGTCCATGGGGTCACCAAGAGTCAGACACGACTGAAGGAGATCAGCAAGCACGCATACACACACACCCTTCAGTCTAATCTGGAAGAGATTAAAGACACTGGTAGCATTTTAATTAAGAAAGTAATATGGTGCTTTTACCTTCTTCCTTGATTAAAACCTTTTACTCTAAGTTAGAAGGTCCTACTCTTCCTAATTTAGTTTCCTGCTGCTTGAGTTAACTCTTGGTGCTTCTTTTTTCTAGAGGACAAAATGTTAGTCTAGTATTTGGGGTTTTTTTCCCCTTTAATTTTACTCTTTTCTTTTTCACTTTTTTTTCTTTTAATTTCATGTAGTCTCATTTGTATCTTTGTTCATTTTCCTTTGCTTCTTCTTATCCTTGTTTCAAGACTCTTCATTTCCTTATTGTCTTTATACATCCCCTCTTTTTTCTCTTTCTGGCTGTGTTATAGTCTCTTGCTGTTTTCTCAGCTTTCTTCCTTAGTCCTTTTGGCTTCCCGTCTGTTAATCTTGAAGTCTTTACTTACGTGTGTGGTCACATCCATCTAGATCAGAGCCTGAAAATTTTTTGGTGAATAGTTTGTATGAAGGAGAGGACAACTGGAAGTGTATAGGAGAGTTAGCTATCGAGTAGTTTGGGAGAGAAAAGTCTTAAAACCTGCTGATTTGCACAGTAACAGAAAGCAGAGGTATTCTGTGGTCTGACACCTATGGGAGTTAGTCAGGGTAGTTTCACCCTGAACTGGAAGAAACCCTGCCATGAGATTCCCATCCTGAACTGAGTGCTTGTGGTAACTTGAGATCAGTTCTTTGGTGACTCTCCTCCCCAAGGGGGAGCCTGCCAAGGTGAAAACTGACTCACTCCAAACTGAAAGTTTTGAAATCCTGGTACAGTCTTGCCAAGTGAGCCTAGACTAGACCTGGCCTTGGGAGACGAAGGTCAAAGATGGACCAGGATGATCCATTTTAGACTCAGGTTTGAAAGTCAGCTCAGGCATCAGTTATGCCCCAGGTCAGTTCGTGAGTAGGCACCAGTGGCCTGGACTGAACTCACAGACAGTGGACCAGCAAGGGCGCAGAGATCTCGGGCATCACACACACAGTTCACGCGGTGCATCCCTGAGGGGGATTCTGGAAGGTGAGTGCTGTTCTGGACAAGCATCTGGCCCAGGAAGCAGCAGAGCAGTCCCTTAGGATAATGAGGGACAGGATGGCCTTCTTTTTTGTCTCCCAAGGCAATTGCCCTCTAGTCTGCAATCCAAGATGAACAAATAAATCTTATCTCATCCCTGCTTGAAGGTATAGGGGGAAAGGTGGAAAAATTAAACCCTGCTCTTCAGCTGTAGCAGTAGTTGGAAAGCACCTGTCTCGCCCCAGCCATGCTCTGTTTTTCCTGGAGGCTGGGAAGGGAGGGGAATCAACACTAATGCTGTTGGGACTCTCTGATGCAGAAGACAGATTATCAAAATATATATTTAAAGAAGGAAAAGCACAGAGAACCTCTCATTTTCCTAATCCACAAACCCTATCATTTCTTGCCAGTTCCCTCAGGGGGTAGGGAGGGCTGGAAGCCAAAGGGGTCTCATCACACTTCTCAACAAAGATTTAATAGCAGGGTGCTGGGGGGCGGGGGGAAGGCTGAGATTATGGAGACTTTATTATGCTGACAAAACTGAGTAAGAACCAGCATTGTAAATCGTCAGAACTAAGCTACACTTAACAGGATAAATGTGTAAAGTGCATTTGGTAATACTGTACGCTTGTTGTTCTGAGTCATTTTTCTCTTCTCTGCTAATTTGCAAACTTGAGTTGTCTGTGAAGTGTTCTTTCACATCATTAATGTGAATTGCCTGGGTGCAAATGCAGAAAAGCTAAACAGCACCATGTTAGTTCTTAACCCTCTGGCCCACCATACTACTGGTGAGAGGGGTAGGTAGAGGTTTGTGCGACTGCAAGGTGGTTGTATTTTCAGAGAACATATTTGTAGATTGCATTTATTAACCCTAGGCAGATCTGTGAGTCCTTTACCAATATTAGTATTGTACGGATTCACAGTTTTGAGGAAAAGTCACTGAACCAATGATCGGACACCACGTCAGTATAAAATAGCATGTTCACTTAATTTGATTTTAAGAGTTATGAGGCTTCTTGGAAGCTTCACATAGATTTTGTGAACTGAAGACTTTTTTTAGACATCTGGGTTGTTGTTTTTTTTTAACTAAAGAATTTAAAGAAAAAGTGAAAGTGATTGAACATGTGTTATATAGTTGTGGGAATTTAAATACTGGTTGGTTTCACTTGACAATCAAGTACTCTTAACAGCAAGTTTGGTTTGCATTGGGAATAAGGAAAAGGAACATTTTATTGAATGAAGCATAGTTTTCGCAGAAGCATATTGAAACTGTTTTTAGAACTTCTTTGTTTTGCTGTTTTCCTTTTCAAATCATTAGTTGAAATAAGTTACATGAAATAAATGTGATATTTTAACACTTTAGCTTATATTAATTAGGCTTAAGGCATTATACCTTTGGTTTGCATATTTCTACATTGATTTCTTTATTCATTATTCGTGCTTTGTTATTCATTATATATTAATTAATTATCTATTTATATATTAATTAGGCTTATGCTATGCTGTGCTATGCTAAGTCACTTCAGTCGTGTACGACTCTGTGTGACCCCATAGATGGCAGCCCACCAGGCTCCCCCGTCCCTGGGATTCTCCAGGCAAGAACACTGGAGTGGGGTGCCATTTCCTTCTCCAATGCATGAAAGTGAAAAGGGAAAGTGAAGTCGCTCAGTCGTGTCCAACTCTTAGCGACCCCATGGACTGCAGCCTACCAGGCTCCTCCGTCCATGGGATTTTCCAGGCAAGAGTACTGGAGTGGGGTGCCATTGCCTTCTCCAATTAGGCTTAAGGCATTATATATTTTATTTTCCTATTATCCTCTGTTTTGATCAATTTCTTGTTTCCTACCCAAAATATTTCCTTAGTGTTTTTTTTTTTTTCCACTGGGAGGTCTCAGATTGAAAACTTGAGATCATGCACCATCACACCCAAGGCTGCCGCTCATCAAGCCCCTGTGTAGCTGGTTTTGTTGGATACTTCCTTAGTGTTTTTTAGCCTACTTCATTCTTCAGATCCTTCTAAGTCCGCCAAATGCAATTAGTGGCTTCTACAGATTGGGTTTCCATGGTGGCTCAGATGGTAAAGAATCTGCCTGCAATGCAGAAGACATGGGTTTGATTCCTGGGTTGGGAAAATCCCCTGGAGAAGGGAATGGCAACCCACTCCAGTATTCTTGCCTGGAGAATCCCATGGACAGAGGAGTCTGGCAGGCTACAGTCCATGGGGTGGCAAAGAGTCAGACATGACTCAGCAATTAACACTTTTCACATTCCCCAGCCCCTTCTCCACATGCTTCTTATTTTTCAGACCAGTAGTTTCCAATATTTTTGATTAAACATATATAGGATACATCTTCAAAATATGTATTTATCAATATGTTACATAGATACATGTATGATACAACACTCAAAAAATAGAAATTGAAAAATGAGGTGAAGATGACATAGATTTTAAAAATAAATGTATGTTGTTTTGAAGTTCTGATATAGGTTCATTTATTTTGACAATTTATTTTAATGGTTGTGAGAGTTAATAGAGCTATCTCAGAAAACCACAAAGAGAAAACATATGTTATTACACTTCTCGCTGAGGTTCATAATTATCAATGGTGTCTATCAGCTCATATTTCAGATAGCTTTCCTGGTCATCTCAATTTTGTTTTGCCAACTCACATCTGATTAAATTGTTTGTATTAATATCTTCTCCCTCTTCATTCAGTGGCTGACAAAGAGCTTTTACTGGGAGTGGAAAGGCTAGACTCGCCATTTTCTTGTTGATTACTTGTGCTCACCTGTTAACATCCCCCGGTTGCCTTGCAGAAGACTTTAAAAATCACTTGTCAAAATTTGAGGATTCTGTGTGAATTAGATGAGTGAACATTAAACAAGGTGATCAGCAAGCCTGTTTCCCTGGGCACAGGCCACTGCGCTATTTTGAGATGTGGGAACGGAGTGGAAGGGCAAGGGCACCCAGGATGACAGGAGTACTGTTTGTCTTACTCTCAGGATGTTGTTCCTGGGTGGCTATTTATGGCTGATGTCTCTTCTGATGGTTGCTAAATATTCAGGCTATCTTTTCTATCCTAGGATGTATACCCTGTATTTGAGAGACCACTGTTCTTGACTGTCATTGACCTCATCATAAGAAAAACAACACACCAAGTCTCTGCTCCTCTCAGTTTCAGAGAAAGTGGTGTGGCTCAGTATGTCAGTTTCTTGGTCTAGCAGGACCATGACCTAAGTTCCTCTACGCATTTATCAGAGATAAAGCAATTGTCCACAACTGGTTCCAACCTCGAATTTTGGTTGACTGATCTCCTTTTTCTGGTTTTGGAGGAGTCGGTTGCTATAAAAGGTTTGTTATTTCCATATTGCTTGGGCTGCAGCAAAACTTTGATATTAGTACGTCATCTATTGTCCTTTTCTTGATATATTTGTGAAATTCTCTACCAAAACATGGATGTAAAATAATCATTTTCAGATCCATTATTGTCTTGGTGCTTTTGAATACTTTGGGGCATTGTAATTGAGGTTTATGAAAGGCCTTTATGGATGAGGTATATTTTTCCACTGTGAATGATGAGTTATTATATATATTAAAGTTAAATAGCTGGAATGTTGAATGGGTAGTGTAAGAAATATTTCTCCATATTTTTGATGTGCATTTTAAAATTAGGTGCTTTTATTGTTAGCCTGTTTTAATAATTTGTGAATCACCAGAAAGCTACTGATTATCAACAGAAAGTTCCTAAAGGATGAAATCTCCTAGAAATAGAAAATAAATGGGTGAATTCACTGTATTTTTTTCAAGTAAGACCTAAGTGGAGAGTATTCTGTATTAGCTGTAACTGTATTGCAAATTACCTGCTCCTTGATTAATCTGAGGTTTTTGAAATTAGCATTTTGAAATGAGTAGAACTCAAGAAGTGAATTAGCATTATTTGTCTGTGTATTAAAAATGTTACCTTTGGATGTCTTGTGGAACCACAGCTGTTTTAGAGAAATGGTCTGGCCTTAGTTGTATAATTGATAATGAACATATTATCATCCAATTCTGTGGTTTCAGGATTTATTTGCCAAAAAATTGTAAATAAAATGTCAAGAACACAAGCCATGGGAGAATATCTTCAAGAATTTCCACCGTGTCCTTGATGGTCATTGATGGTAATTAAAGCTGTCAGTTTGTCCCTGTGGAGAAGTGTAAAGATTATAAATGAAGGGCTGTATTTGGGATGTGGAAACAGTGGGGCCTCTTTTGTGGGGAAGATGAATTAAAAGAGACCAACTATTTGCTCGGCCCCTGTGCAGCCATTCAGTCTGTCTTGTAAGCAGGGCCGTGTTTAGCTATTTGGATAGTCACGTGCACATAAGAGCTCTGCCACATGTAGCCTGTTCTCGAACGTGAAATTCAACATGATAAAACCTGGAGGTTGAATTTTTACAGTTTTGCATGACTGCAATTTTTTTTTTTTTGACATTACTATACTTAAGATGCTATCTACTTCCTTTATAAGATAGTGAATTGATAAGAAAAGTGGACTCTTTCCCGGTCGTTTCTCTTTGTGTGAAGTCTGTGTCTGGATCTCTTGTCTTTGGGGAATGGCAGGGATGTCACAGAGATCTGTGACCTCTTAATAGGGCCTTGGGAGGGTAAGGCAGGAATCAGGGTGCACTGTGCCTCAGGGCTTAGTTCCTTTAAACTTCAAGGAATTGGATGGAACTCTTCACTCCTCCTTTCCTTCAGCTTTACCTTCAGGGGAAATTGATCGATTAGAGGTGATTATTTCACAAACTCTGAACCCTCTTCCCCTCTTTGTTCCAACTGGAGCTCCTCAAAGTTTAAAGGGATTATGTCTCCAGGGTGAATTGTAGAATGAATTTAAGTAGATTATTGGGTAGAACTCTTTGAACACACGTTAAAAGTGCTAAAACATATATTGGGACAGAAGGAAATATGTGGAGCAAAAGGATAAGGTAACATTTGTTTCAAAATAATTATAATATAATTATATGGGATATTTTTGAGCAAATGATTAGCTGTTAGAAGGTAGAATCATAGTAGTGCCTCAAACCAAGAAAATAATGGAGTCAACAAATGGACAGTTGTGCAAACTCTGGATGGTAAGACCCCGAGGACCAAAGACAGCCATGAGTGACCGGGTTTATACATGTCCTCCATTAAGCAGAGCAAGCTTCTACTAACTGATGGCTTTTAGTGTTTTCTATTAACTAATAACTTCTAATAACTTCTTTGTTTACCAAAAAAAAAATGATCTATGTCTAATTTGCTTTTTGAATGTGTGATATATTTACCTTATCAGCACTGTGGACCTTATTTGAGTTATGTTTAATACATCAATTTAATTTTTCCCCCTTTAACACAATCTAGTTTCTAGACTCTTACCTACCCACAGAGCAGTATTAGCTCCCCCTGGTGACTAAATAAAAATGTAGACAAGGATGATTGCAGTGACGAGCTTCATTAACTTTAAATTGCATAATTAGTATTAGGATGTACACAGTTGGCAAGTACACGGAACTATTTTCCAAAAAGAAAAAAATTCCAGTTAGTCTTGAGACATGTCCATTTTCATGGAAGTTTATTTACATGATGAAGGTTGGTCAGTTTTATGAGGCTTTCCTGGAGTTCTGTCCATTTTAATGACACCACCACTTATGGTTTCTGATGTGGGAGATGTTAGAATACAGAGCAGATATTCAGATCTTCTATAAATTGGGAACTGAATAGAGACACAGACAATAAAAGTTAGAGCAGCTACCAATTTGCCTGTCTCTATCATTCTTACAAAATAACCTTTCTGTAGAAAAGCTTATCATTGTTAAAATTATTTAAAAGTTGTGTCTCTTGGATGGACCTAGAGACTGTCGTATAGAGTGAAGTCAGTCAGAAGGAGAAAAACAAATATCGTATATTAACACACATATATGGAATCTAGAACAACGGCAGAGATGATCTCCTTTGCAAAGCAGCTATAGAGACCCAGATGTAGAGAACAGATGTGTGGATACCAAGGCGGGTGGGGAGGGTGGGGTGAACTGGGAGATTGGGATTGACATATACACACTGCTAATACTATACTTAAAATAGGTCACTAATGAGAGCCTACTATACAGCACAGGAAACTCTACCCAGTGCTCTGTGGTGACTTAAATGGGAAGGAGATCCAAAGAAGAGGGAATATATGTATGTGTCTGGCTGATTCATTTTGCTGTACAGCAGGAAGTAACACAACACTGTGAAGCAACTATTCTCCAATAAAAATTAGTTTAAAATTTTTTTTAGAAAACGAGTAAATTACAGCTGTCTCTATTTAAAAAAAAAACGTTGTTTCCATGTTTTGGCTATTGTGAATAACTCTGGGATGAACATAGAAAGGCAGATATTTCTGCAAGATCCCAATTTCAGATCCTTTGGTTGTAAACTCACGTATAAGCTGAGTACCTTCCGGGGTTCTAATGCACAGCATTGTAGTTATAGATAATTATACTCGAATGTATACTTGACGGTTACGGATAGAGTAGATCTTAAGTGTTCTCATCACAACAAAGAAATAGTAATTATGTGAGGTGATAGAAGTGTTAACAAAACCCACCGTGGTAATCGTTTTGCAATATGTAAGTGTGTCAAGTCATCACAAACTTATACACTGTTATATATCAATTCTATCTCAGTAAAGCTGGAAAAAATAAAATTTGGGGGGCAAAAAGCACTGTTACACATTGAAATACTAAGGTGTAATTTTTTGTTGCCAACTCAAGAAAACATTTTTCCAGTTTAATTTATCAATTATTTAAAGTGTATATTTGTATTACTTGGATTGCTTTCCAACTTAATTCTTATAGTTTAATTTCTGAAAAATTCCTCCTCATTATACTTACCAGTTTGACAGACTTTTGAGAATGCTTTTGTGATCTCTTTGAAAAGAAACTTGTCTGTCATATACTTACCACAGTCAACCCTCGTGTCCTCAGGTTCTACATCTTTAATTCAACCACCGTCTTCAGATTCAACCAGTCTATAGATTGAAAATATTCAGTAGAAAAAATTCCAGAAAGTTACAAAAAAGCAAAACTTGAATTTGCCTTGTACTCTGGCAACTATTTACATATAATTTAGATTATTTACATAGAATTTACAAGGTATTACATATTATAAATTTAGAGATGATTTAAACATGATAAGCTGAGGTTATGTGCAAATATTAGGGACTCAAGCATACATGGAGTTTGGTATCTTCTGGGGTGTTCTAGAATCATCCCCCAAGAATACCCAGGGATGATTGTATTTCTTACATGTAATTTTATTTTCTATGAAAAAGTATTTGCTTTACACCAGTATTTCATATTGATTTTCAGAAAGCAGTGTCTGTGACTGTTAAGTTCTGGTTTAATATTTTATGTTAAATATTATATATTATTATACATTCAGAAGGGAAGACTTAAAATTTTCTCCGAGAGCTAATATTTGACTTGTTCTTTTGCTCCTCCTACTCTTCGTCTCCCTGTAATTTAGCGCTTCCCCCTCCTCCATCATATTTTGTTGTTTGTTTCTTTCTTTTTCTTTTCTTCCTTTTCCAAGGCCTTATTTTTAGGGTAGGAGCCACATCTCTCTATTACGAGAAAGGGTATAATCTTCTAAACTCGATCACTTCTTAGGAGAAACTTCTTTTGGAGTTATTGATATCATTTTGTCATTTGGACTGAAGTGATGGTCTGGTTATCAGGTAGCACAGCTGAACACAGCCCCTCTTCCTTACCTCATTTTTTTCTCCCTCCTTCCATTATTTCTGTTACTTCCTTCCTCAAACAGATGGTCTGCTCTTTGCAGTTCATTTGTTGCGTGCCTTGCAAAAAAGCAAAGGACCACGCATTGCCTAAACTTGTACCGGTGTTCACTCAGAGGTGACCTCATGATGAAACAGTGATAACTTTCTTCTTGTGAATATCAGCTTAAAACTGACATGTGTTTATTAATACAGATGTTATTACATTGATTAGATTGGGCTTAGTACAATGAAAAGTATGTGTCTCCATTCCTTTTTACACTAAAATATCATGCAGAGATAGTGAAATGACTAGCACCTCACTATAGTTTTTTTTTCCCTGCATACTACTGTGCATTTGGGACTTGCCAGGTGGCATTAATGATAAAGAACCTGCCTGCCAGTGTAAGAGACATGAAGAGACATGGGTTTAATCCCTGAGTCCAGAAGATCACCTAGAGGAGGGCATGGCAACCCACTTCAGTATTCTTATCTGGAGAATTTCAAGGACAGAGGAACTTGGCAAGCTAAAGTCCATAGCTGTCGCAGAGTTGGACACCACTGAAGCAACTTAGCATGCAACATGCTATGCATTTATCAGCAGTTCAATTCAATAAACATTTATCAAGTTTCTACTATTTGTCAAATAACTACTGGACATGGAAGGCCTAAAATATTCTGGGAGAAAAAAAATGGTTGAGGGTGGGTCTCTGAGTGTAACCTGGACTCAGGTATGGCTTCCTGAAGTATGTGATGCCTTCAGTGGTGAGAGAGTTCTCTAGTGAAGACAGATGGGGAGGGGCATTTCAGGCAGACAAAAAGGGAAAGAAAAATAGGAAAGAGAGACAAAACAGCGTAGTATCTGCTGGGGCAAAGTCAAGGTAGAGCAAAGTACAAGATTGGGAAGTAGTGAGAGAATATGAATGTATTAGTCAACTAGATGGAGAAGGCAATGGCACCCCACTCCAGTACTCTTGCCTGGAAAATCCCATGGATGGAGGAGCCTGGTAGGCTGCAGTCCATGGGGTCGCTAAGAGTCAGACACGACTGAGCGACCTCATGTTCACTTTTCACTTTCATGCATTGGAGAAGGAAATGGCAACCCACTCCAGTGTTCTTGCCTGGAGAATCCCCGGGACAGGGGAGCCTGGTGGGCTGCCGTCTATGGGGTCACACAGAGTCAGACACGACTGAAGCGACTTAGCAGCAGCAGCAGTCAACTAGAGGATTCACTTCTAATTCCAACCATGTGGCTACTGACTAGAGACATGGGCCTAGTCACCACACCACAGGCCTCTGTGTAGGGTTGCTTCCTGCCTGGCAGCTAACTTTCCCCAGAATAAGTTAAGAGGAAGAAGGAGAGGTAAGAGGAAAAGGTGTGGATAAGAGGAGGCAGGGGGACGGAAGCTGCAATGTCTCTTACGGCCTAATCTTGGAAGTGACATTTCTTCTGCTGTATTCTATTACTGATCACACAGACCACCCCGGGTATGATATGAGAAGGAATTACACAAAGGCGTGAATGCCAGGAGGTGGGGTTCACTGGAGGCCATTTTGAAAGCTGGTTAGTGCAATGAACCAGAAAGGGAAGGTGGGTCTGGCCATGGCAGGGCCACACTAGGAAGTTAAATTTGATCCTTTGCCTTGTGCTTTTCCAAGTGCTCTGAGGAACCTCACAGGTATACATCATCCAGGGAGGCATGGAGGTAAGGAGTAGAGTTATCAGCGCTCTTCCATTCCTTGAAACCAGACAGCCCAGGCTGGAATTGTTTTATATAATAGAGGTTTTATATAATGGAGATTCAAGTAACGTTTCATTTTTGTGTTGACTTTAGAAGCTTAAGAATATTTGATACTTACTGTTTTAGGCAGTAAATAGCCATCGAAGGTTTTATGTGGTGCAGGGAGGGTGGGAAATACATGCTCAGATTGGACTGCGTGTAGACCTATAGATTTAACAGGGAAAATAGGGGGTGGGGCGAGGGATTCCAATCAGTCAGCTCTTGCGATGTCCCTAGTAAGAGCTGCTGCTGCTGCTGCTGCTGCTGCTGCTGAAGTCGCTTCAGTCATGTCTGACTCTGTGTGACCCCATAGACGGCAGCCCACCAGGCTCCCCCATTCCTGGGATTCTCCAGGCAAGAATACTGGAGAGGGTTGCCATTTCCTTCTCCAGTGCATGAAAGGGAAAAGTGAAAGTGAAGTCTCTCAGTCGTGTCTGACTCTTAGCGACCCCATGGACTGCAGCCTACCAGGCTCCTCCGTCCATGAGCAGATGAGGCCAAATCCAGTGCCATGGTCATGGGAGTAAAGCGGAGGACCAAATTCAATAACTATTTAGAGGGTAAAATCATTCAGATGTAAAGACAGATGCATTTTGCTGCATAAGAGCAAAGAAAAGATTAGAAGACGCCCCAGGTCTCTGGTGCATTGAGTGACCATCACCTGATACCAGGAATGAGAAGGAAACAGGATTGAAAGTTAGGATAGTAAATTCACTTTTGCTCCTGTTAAATTTGAGATACTGTCCTGGCTCAAATTGTTTGGAACAGTAATTTTTTACATAGGCCAGAACCCAGAGGTAGACTTTAGGCCACTTACACTTTCTGTTTCCTTGAGACCTGGTTTAGTTTTCCCTTTGTCAGTTATCTAAGTTTCTCTCCTAGCTTGCTCCCATTTTTGAAACACTGTTTCTTATCTGGAAATAGTGGTTCCAGTGGAACCCTTGGTTCCAATAATGGAGAACCCTCTTCCTCAGGTTGGTTACTTCATACATGTTTGCTGCCCGTGTAAGACCCCTTGTAGCTGGGGGTGTTACAGCAGGTGGAAGTGACCCCTTGAAAGAGCAAAGGTGCTTCCCTGGTGGCTCAGATGGTAAAGGATCTGCCTGCAATGCAGGAGACCCAGGTTAGATCCCTGAGTCGGGAAGATCCCCTGGAGAAGGGAATGGCTACCCACTCCAATATTCTTGCCTGGGAAATCCCATAGACAGAGGAGCCTGGTGGGCTCGAAATGTCTGAAAACCTGAAGATTGGCTAGTGTTCTTTTCTCTCAAGATGAGGAATTTTGACATCTGAGGCTTTGTGGAATCCAGCAAATGGATGCTAAGAAGAATGCTCTGTTCTCACAGGATTAGAACAGTGAGTTTTCCTTTTTAGAAATATATACTAAGTGATAGTCACTCAGTCATGTCAAAGTCTTTGCAACTCCATGGACTATTGCCTATCAGACTTCTCTGCCCATGGAATTCTCCAGGCAAGAATACTGAAGTGGGCAGCCATTCCCTTCTCCACGGGATTTGACCCAGGAATTGAACCCATGTCTCCTGCATTGCAAGCAGATTCTTTACCATCTGAGATGCCAGGGAAAGTGAAAGTGAAGTCGCTCAGTCGTGTCCGACTCTTTGCAATCCCATGGACTGTATCCTACCAGGTTCCACCGTCCATGGGATTTTCCAGGCAAGAATACTGGAGTGGGTTGCCATTTCCTTCTCCAGGAGATCTTTCCAACCCAGGGATTGAATCTGGGTCTCCTGCATTGTAGGCAGATGCTTTACCGTCTGAGTCGCCAGGGAAGCCACAAGATGCCAGGGAAGCCCAGCATATATACACTAAGGTCCATCTCTATAGGAAATATTACTCCTTAGGAATTATTTGTTATGCCCACCAGCACCCACCTCATACCCCACCTCACAAAAGCAATTTCCAAATAGATTTAAGTTTACTCTTCTTTTTTTTTTGCTTGGAATCTGTGACCATCCTGTGAATCTTAACAGGTTGCTTTATGGCTGATTTTCAGAGTTATAGTTCCCATCACCTTCCTTAATATTATTTTCATTAACAAACGCCATTAACTTAAAAAAATCAATGTAATAATTTTGTAGTAATTAATTCTTACCAAACTTTGAAAGGAAAAATGAATTAACAAAACTTCTGAAATCTTAAAATAGGTAAAAAGGGCTGTGTCGATATCAGTGTATAATGTACAGAGTGCTGGGCTCTGGAAGTTGGCTTCCCCATGTTAGCATTTCTCCGCAAACTGTGTGGTCTTAGGTAGATGACTTAAATGTTTAATCTAAAATGCCCTTATCTGTAAAGTAGGGGCAATCATAAAAAGGTAATAATATTGCCAGTCTTGTAGGATTGTGGTGACTAAATGAGACGACAGGTGTGTCATCTAGTAAGGTGCTTGGTACCCAGTGGATGCTTAAAGGGGGTAATGATTCCTTTAAAGATATGTCACATGATTCAGATTCCAGACTTGAATATCTTCCAAAAACCTGAGAGGTTTCAAAAGAGTTAGTGTGACTTAACACCTGCTAATGTCTTAAATTCTACCCTTTTTAAAATTCAAAAGAGACTTACGTATGATTGATGCTAGAGAGAATGAGGTGAGGAGTAAATAAGGATTAGTTTAATTAAACATGCTCATTACCATTTTAGTAAGACCTTAATGTTCAGATTTGTATGGAAGAGAGATCATCCCCGATGGCTCAGCAGAAGAATCTGCCTGTAATGCAGGAGATGTGGGTTCGATCCCTGAGTCTGGAAGGTCTCCTGGAGGAGAGCACGGCAACCCACTGCAGTATTCTTGCCTGGGTAAATCCTATGTATAGAGAAGCCTGGCAGGCTACAGTCCTTTGGATTGCAAAGAGTAGGACACAACTGAAGCTACTCAGCATGCTTGCATGCATTCTAACTTCATTATATATAAAATACTAAAAATTAAGACCCTGACATAAGTTTTTGGCCTGAACTCTGGTGTGTGTAAGTATAAGAAAGATAACTGTATTGATGCAATGGATATCATGTTGTCTTCATAGCTTATTTAGTCAGTGTCACAGAATTTTCCCCCACGTTTTTTTAGAATGTTTTTAAAAAATTCTCCCTGGTTTTGTGGATTAGCTCAAAATTTATAAAATATTAATTTTAGTTTAGTTCAATTAAAAATATTCACACCTCCCTGTTACCAGGCATGCATAAGCATCATGAAATTGGTCTGGCAGTAGTAGAGGCTCTGATGATAAATGCTTTGGAAAATCATCTGGTCTAAGTGAATTCATTTAAATGTGGGAGATTTGTACTTTGGTTTTCTAGGGCAAAAGAGCCTAGAGAAAAGCATTTGTGCAACGAGTGACCATAAAAAGAGTTGGCTATTTTTGCAGGGCATCAGCTATTAAAGAGAGGGGTTGGGCTTCCCAGGTGACTCAGTGGTAAAGAACTTGGCTGCCAAGTAGGAGATGCCGGTTTGATCCCTGGGTCAGAAAGATCTTCTGGAGAAGGAAATGGCAACCCACTCCAGTATTCTTGCTGGGAAATCCCATGGACAGAGGAGCATAGCCTGGTGGGTACAGTCTATGGAGTCACAAAGAGTCAGATATGACTTCATGACTAAACAACACAACAAGCCATTAAAGCAATGTACTTAGCGTGGACACATTTGTATTAGTGAGTCTTTACCGTGTTCCCATCTTCTGCTGCGCATCGTGAGGGCACAAAGAAATGTGAATCTGTATTTGCAAAAGGTCTTACTGGGCACTTGGTGAACAAAACACACATGCCTAAAAATGTAATATTGTTGTGGCGCTGTGTTGTAAAATGGCTAATGTAAGTGCTAAGCTCTATGAATGTCCAAAAAAGGGAATGGAAAGTGTGTAGAGTAGCTGGCAGGGAGGCCTTGCTGAAAATGCTCAAGGCGCCCTCCACCTGAGAGACCATGGCGAGGTGGGGGAGGGGGGGGCACTAAGGCAAGATGGTGCATCCCAGGCAGAGAATTGCTGATGGAGAAAAAAGACTTTGAGTTAAATTTTTGATATATCATCCAGAAAATAATTTCACTGGACAGAGGAGCCTGATGGGCTACAGTCCAACGGGTAGCAAAGCCTCGGACACGACTAAGCAACTAAGCATGTGCGCGCGCACGCGCGCGTGCACACACACACACACACACACAAGCACTGTGTCACAGGAAGTCATGCACTCAAGAGTGTTCAAGAGTTCAAAGCAAGGCCCAGTGCCTGTAAAAGTGCTGTGTTGGGCTTAGTCACTCAGTCCTGGCCGACTCTTTGTGACCCCATGGGGTGTAGCCCGCCAGGCTCCTCGGTCCATAGGTGCTCTCCAGGCAAGAATACTGGAGTGGGTTGCCATGCCCTCCTTCAAAGGATCTTCCCAACCCAGGGATCAAACCCAGGTCTCCTGCATTGCAGGTGGATGTTTTACCATCTGAGCCACTAGGAAAACCCAAGAACACTGGAGTGGGTAGCCTATCATTTCTCCAGGGGAACTTCCTGACCCAGGGTTGAACCAGGGTCTCCTCCCTTGTGGGAGGATTCTTTACCAGCTGAGCTAGCTGGGAAGCCCACAAGTGCTGTGAAATGAAAGTTGCTCAGTCGTGTCTGACTCTTTGCAAATCCACGGACTACACAGTCCATGGAATTCTCCAGGCCAGAATACTGGAATGGGTAGTCATTACCTTCTCCAGGGGATCTTTCCAACCCAAGGATTGAACCCAGGTTTCCAGCATTGCAGGCAGGTTCTTTACCAGCTGAGCCACCTCAGACACTTCAGTTCAGTCGCTCAGTTGTATCCGACCCTTTGTGATCCCATGGACTACAGCACACCAGGCCTCCCTGTCCATCACCAACTCCTGGAATTTACCCAAACTCATGTCCATTGAGTCGGTGATACCATCCAACCATCTCATCCTCTGTCATCCCCTTCTTCCGCCTTCAATCCTTCCCAGCATCAGGGTCTTTTCCAATCAGTCAGCTCTTCGAATCAGGTGGCCAAAGTATTGGAGCTTCAGCATCAGTCCTTCCAATGAACACTCAGGACTGATCTCATTTAGGATGGACTGGTTGGATCTCCTTGCAGTCCAAGGGACTCTCAAGAGTCTTCTCCAACACCACAGTTCAAAAGCATCAATTCTTCAGCGCTCAGCTTTCTTTATAGTCCAACTCTCACATCCATACATGACTACTGAAAAAACCATAGCCTTGACTAGGCAAACCTTTGTTGGCAAAATAATGTCTCTGCTTTTTAATATGCTGTCTAGGTTGGTCATAACCTTCCTTCCAAGGACCAAGTGTCTTTTAATTTCATGGCTTCCATGTGCAGTGATTTTGGAGCCCCCAAAAATAAAGTTTGTCACTGTTTCTACTGTTTCCCCATCTATTTGCCATGAAGTGATGGGACCAGATCCCATGATCTTAGTTTTCTGAATGTAGCTGTGCACAAAATAAGGAACCAGGAGAGTAGTTACTAACAAGGAAAAAAATCCTTGTCCACATTAGGTTGTTTATGAGTAGTTTGAACAGAATCAAGTAGGTAGATTCTATGAACACCTGAAAAGTGAGTACTCCTCTGAAAGAAACTAACCCACGTGGACTACCATGGGAAGTTTCTTTATTCATTAGAAATATCTTGGGCCTGTCTCCACAACACTACATTTGATAGTAGTATCTTTTGCCCAGTGCTTTTGTTGAAAGGTCGTGAAGTGTCTTCAGACTTAATTTTCTTTTAAGTTTTATTCTTATTATGTTATGAGCCTTTGGTGCTTATCGAATGTAAATTTTCTCCAGTGAAGGAAGAAATTACTATCACAGCTATTAATAGTTTAATGAAAAGTCTTATTGCTTCTTTAAATTTATATTTTCATGGTGATTGACAATCACTAATTAGTTAATCCTCTGCCTGTGCTCATGAGGCAGGTCAATATTATCTCCTCTAGAAAATGAGAAGATTGAGAAATCAAAATCTTCAGTGATTTTCTCAACCACCGATTTCTGTATTGACATGGCAAAAAAAAATTGAGCTTACTTCTAAACATTTTTATTTTACTTAACAAAATATACTGAATGATTAACCACCCAAGATATCCTTTTTCTCTTCAGTGTGCAATTAACAAGCCATTTATATCAAGTAGGAGTTTAGGCCCAAAATATAGATTGGATTGCGAGGCTTAGGTGTCTAAAATTGAAAGTAGAGTTCTGATGAATTTGTAAGTTTTATAAATATGTGGGATTCCCCGGTGGCTCAAATGGTAAAGAATCGGCCTGCAATGCAGGAGACCTGGTTTGATTCCTGGGTTGAGAAAATCCCCTGGAAAAGGGAATGGCTACCCACTCCAGTATTCTTGCCTGGGAAATCCATGGCAGGCTACAGTTCATGATGTTGCAAAGAGTTGGACATGACTGAAGTGACTAACGCTATAAATATGTACAACAGAAGAACCTCAAAGAACAGCAGCCTAAATTAGAAAAAAGTTTATTTTTTGCTTAAATGTGAGAATTCTAGAGATGAGCAATATAGAGCTGGTTTTCCTTCTTGGTGCTCTGCTTCTCATGGTGGTGCTGACATTGTGAAGCAGGCCAGGCTGGCTGCTGGTGTCCATGTCATCATGTGCAGATGGAGAGTAGGAAAAGAAGACAAAAGAGATAAGAGGGCTTCCAGTCTAAGTGGTCTCCTCTTAAGCATCCTTCCCATAAACCCCATACAGTTATGCCACTTACATCTCATTGGAATGGAAAATTGGATTTTGAGGTAGGCAACTGACACAGTCTCTCCCACAATTAACATACTTGAATATTTGGATTTTGTGTTCTTTCAAAAGACTGGTGATATTTCTCGCTTCCAGTATCATGTATAATTTAGAATACCTGCTAAAACATAAGAGCCTTTTAAACGTCCCAACATGGACAGACCGTTTTCTCTGGGTGATAACCTATATTCTTTAATTATTTAGCAAATAGCACATCAAATTTTCCAATGGAGAAACTGTTTTTGAATCCAGGGCAGAACTGCAATCTAGGACTCTCTGCTTTGTCCGTCTTGATTGTTTCAAATCTTAGTATTCCTACAGAGAAAGTTTCTACATATCATTATTAGAGAAGAAGTCCTAATACAGCCAAGTCATGCTTATTTTGGATATAGGACTCCAGGGAACATTTTCCAAAACACAGTGTAGCACATGGAACTTTTGTGCACCCAACAAACCTCAACACCATCCTGCTTAACCTCAACATTGTAAAATATTCTCCATTCTGTGTGTGTCTTGGGATGGAGAAGTCAGTTGAATGAGAGTACGTCACTCACCTGCGTTTTGGATGTGACGTGTCACCAAGGTGCCACTAGCCTACCATTGCTAACTTGCAGCATGGGCCTGCCCAGGCCATCTGCCATTGCTGAACAGCCAGCATGTGACAGCCCTGCTTCTTCACCTCGTGCATGTCACATGCCTCTAACAATTTCCATGCACCCTTCTTTCTTCTCTCATAGCCCTTCTTCTTCCTGCCACCTGCCCCCTGGCATCTACAAACAAATAGGGGAAATTCAGAAGTACGCTAGGTACTCTACACACATGGAGGGCTATAGAAGACAGCAGTTTTCCATTTGGTTTTGAAGAGTAGAGTAATGCAAGGTTACTGCTAAGAAGACCCTTAGAGTTCATCTGGTCCCACTCGCTTTTTACGGAACAGAAAATCCAGACTCAGTGTCACTTAGCAATCCACTGGCCCTACCAAGACTCACACATGGAACTTCTGACTCCAAGTCCAGTGGTGGTTTTGCTTTCCCAGTTGTTTCTTCAAGGTGAGATGAATAATGGATCACACCACAAGCCATTACCCTGAAACACATTCCAGGTTGAATAACAGCTTTTTAGAGGGTGATGTCCTTGCCTTCTTCAAGTGGGCACATTTGTTGTGGTCCAGAACTTGTACCAGATCTGTAAGTAGATGTACTCTGGGCTTCCGTGGTGGCTTAGCAGTGATGAATCCACCTGCAATGCAAGAGACCCAGGGTTGATCCCTGGGTCAGGAAGATCCCCTGGAGAAGGGCATGCCAACCCACTCCAGCATTCTTGCCCAGAGAATCCCATGGATAGAGTACCTTGGAGGGCTACAGTCCATGGGGTCGCAAAGAGTCAGACATGACTAGGGATTGAACCTGGGCTCCAGCAGTGAAAGTGCTGAGTCCTAACCACTGGATTGCCAGGAAATTCCCCAGAAAGTTTTCAATATAAGGAGCGTATGCCTTTTTAATATCTTTGCTGAGATTAAATATTTGTAAATGTTTTTGAGGAACTTTAATATTTCTATTATAACTTTCAAAATTTGCAGTAGCTCCTTCACTTAAGTTTGCTTTGGGACATTTTATGATCTTTCTAGTACCTCCAAAACTTTTAATAATAACAGATATAAAGACATACCAAAATGAGAATATTCTCTTATTTATACACTCTTAGATCAAAACATTTATTTTCAAAATAACCATTCTTATTATATTGCCATATTATGTGTCTGTGTGTGTCAGTGTATTATAATCTTGCTTTAATAAAGTATTATTGATATTTTGAGGGCTTCCCAAGTGGTGCTAGGGGGTAAAGAACCTGCCTGCAGTTGCAGACGACTGATGTGATTTAGCACACACAGCACATTGATATTTTTAGTTTCTTTTTGGGTAATGGACCACCATAAAAGTTAGTGGCTTAAAAACAATAATGATTTATTACTTTTCAAGGTCGGGTTGGCTGATTGGGTCTCCCGGTTTCATGAGGTTGACTTGGAGGTCCCCATGGCTGGTCCTGGCTGCCACTGGGTGCTTAGCTAGGGCTGTGCAAGGGGGTGTGAGCCTTGGCTCTCCCTCTCTCTGGCTTCTCACATCAGGGGCCTGAGTTCCAAGGAATGCTCCAAGGTCTCAATTTCCGTATCTTGATACCCAGGCTCAGAAATAACACAGTGTTTTTATGTCCATCTTATTTTGTTGGTTAACAGAAGTTCCGGGTTCTTTGAACAGAAGCTCAAATTCCAGAGGAAGGGAAACCAACTTCACTTTCTGACGATGAAATAAGAAGGTCATGGGGGCTGGGGTTGTTGTCACATCCTTGGGAAACACAACTTACTGCAGAAACCCAAGTCTTTCTTATGATCACTTCTTTTCTTCCAAGTCTGTCATGTAATTTTAATTGATCTTCTGTATCAAACTGAGAAATTGGAAATAAGAATTTATATACAGTACTTTCTTAAACTGTATCCCCTTCCCTCCTTGTATCATGGTGTCCTTAATGTTTAATCCCTTTGTCATGGCACTTCCCTGGTGACTCAGTGGTAAAGAATCTGCCTGCCAACTTAGGAGACATGGTTTTGATCCCTGGATTGGGATGGTCCCCTGAGAAGGAAATGGCAGTTCACGCCAGTATTCTTGCCTGGGAAATCCTGTGGACAGAGGAGCCTGGCGGGCTACAGTCCCTGGGGCTGCAAAAGAGTTGGACAAGACTTAGCGACCATACAACAACAACCTGTTATCATATGTCATTGGGAATCTTTACTGATAAAGAACCATTGGTCAAATATAGAGGTTTTTTCGTCTGGACGATTTTATGAAAGACATTACAATGTTTTCCCCTCTAATCTTCTAAATGCTATTAGGAGTAGAAGACAGTGCAATAATTGAGTGGTGCCTGAACTATTTTTCTCCCGATGAAAGTACTACAGTCTCCATAATTTTGAAGTTTATCATTTTATCTGTATTCAGAATTCCTCACAGTTACTTTTTTTCACATTCCCCCTTGGTTCATAGAAAATTTCGGTTTAAAATCAATCTCTGTTTGTTATTTGGTTTCACCTTATTCATTTTCTCCAGGACTCCTTCGTTGGGCTCTGTGGCATGAGCATGTTTGAAGCAGTTGAGCTTCTGCTTTGTAAAGTTACAAGTGCGTGTCCTGTAGGGCTTCCTACCCAGACCTCACGTGGGCCAAGTCCTGGTAGATGCTAGGCAGAGGAAAACGGACTTTTCCTGACAGGGATGAGTCAGTTTCCTTCTGCACTGAGATGTTTACACATGGAGACAGATGCAGAGGATGACAAACCTGGGTCACGTGACTGCCGGATTGTTTTTCTTTGCTGGATTTCCACGTGGGAAGTGGTGGGAGCTGGAACTTTGCTGCTGCTGCGCCCAGGATGTCCGCTGTCCAAGGTGTATCCACGTTTGTGGTCTGGTCATTTGGCTGGGAGCCAGGGCTGTATTGTTTCAGGGCAGGCTCACTGTTCAGAAGAGCGATGAGATCCTGCGTCTAGAGTGAAACTTTAGAATGTTTAAATTTCTCTCAGTGAAGTCACACGTGTGTTCCAGTTACTACTACCTGTGAATTGCTTCCCATCTTTCCAGCATAATGAGTTATTCCTCCTCCAGTGCTCTTTATTTTTTCTTTTAAACCAGCTAAGTCTAATATCTTATGCTTCATAGTGATTATTGTTTCCAAAAATATAGTAGGCCAGTGCAATCGCTGCAGTGGAGCAGGGTCAAGGAAAATCATATAAAGTACCACTCTGAGCACCAAGCTGTTCATTTTTAAAATGTAAACATCTGAGGGGAAACTGAATTCCAAAGACATCTTTAAAGGGGTGTAAAGGTCCTAGGATTGTAGTTGCTTGAGATGTGACAGCAGGGGATGAGGAAGGATGTGTAGTGTAATTATCTCTTCGTTCGAGCCTTAGGTTTGATATAACAACACCTTAGATTTGATGTAACAGGAGAGAGAGGTGCCCTAAGAAGCCTAAAGGCTAATCTGAAATTTACACTGACCTGTCTATGTGCCAAAACACAGGCAGAATGTATCCAAGAGATGTTCTGGCTTCATGACTTTGTCCCAGATTCATTAATAGGTAGAGACCTTTGATTATGATGTCATTTGGAAGAACAGGCAGGCAGAGTTGGTAATCCAAAGGTTTTGGTATAGTTTGTGTTTCTTTGTGTGATTATACACATTTTTTTTTCTTCTGTGACCTAAATGAAACTCAGGACTAACCTGTGCTTTCTGAGCAGAATAACTCTACAGTAGTTAAGGGATTTTTTTCAAAACAAAGAAAAGACTCTTTAACAAAACACTGGCATCAGTAATTGAATGTGTTGTACGTTGCCCAGGTCCTTGGTACATAGTGGGACCTCAGTAAATGTTAAGTGAATAAATGAACATGCTTATCTGTGAACGACTCCGTTGGGAAGTCTAAGAGTGGGAAGGACTTCTATTTGAGGATTTTTACCAAGGATTTATGGAGATTCTTATAATAAAAATGGACAGAAATGTCTGACATGTCTAACTCTGACTTCTTGCAAACAAAAGCTTCTATATAGGTATTCCTTAAAAATAGAGTGTTCATCTCTGAACAGGTGGAGGAATTATTGATTTCTCTCTGTTTACAGTTTCCTCGAGGCCCTGTGGTCTGTGTCCGCTTTTTGACACAGCACAGTCGGGTAGGTATTCCATTTGGACAGAACTGTCATGGACTTGCAATATTATTATTTTCTGAAGTCATACTGCGTCAGTAGTGTTTACATTCACGTTTTACATTTTCTAGTAGAAACTGTATTATAGTCTTGCACTCTCAAAGCACCAGTGATGATTTCTTTTAATATCTTGATGACACCAAACAAATCAGGAAGGATTTGATAAGAATTTTGCATGGATTTGCTGTAGCTTGAATCTTATCAATTGATTTTGTGCAAGCTATCACAGACTCTGATTATGACCATCACCTATTTACTGTAGTATCTGTTAGAAAAACTGGATTATAAAGTATAAATGCCAGGTATTTGTCCTTATTTTATGTAATATATTCTCTAGTTTTTTAACTTCAATTTTATACTATAGACTTTTTAAAGGAGTGCCAATCTTACAGATTGTGGGTCTTATTTTGTGTCCATTTCAATATATTATACATCTGTCACCTTTAGTGATGTAGGGGAAACCAAATGACTGCTTATTATGAATCTTTAACATCCATAAGGTAACCACATGTACATATCAAACAAGTACAGAAAAAAATAATTTTTTTTCATTTATTCATTTAGTACTTATTTTTTGAGCATCAACTATGTTCCATGCACAATTTCTTGAGGATGCAGCATTTAACAAAATAGGAAAGGTTTATGTTTTCTAGGAACTTAATGTCCAATGATTATAATTATGATTAAACAAAGGAGATACATCTTAGAGATATAGTTAAGCACCAAAGTGTATAGTCAAGTCGTGAGAGGTTATTAAGGTTCATCCTGTTCCAGGAAGGCCTACTTCATGGCAGGGGAGACTTGAACTTGACCTTGAGGAAAAGAAGGTATTTGCAGAGACGGAGAGGAAGTTAGACAGGTTCTTCAAAGTAAACATCCCCCAGTGTGATCTGAGAAGGTCAAAACACTAAGGAAGAGTGTTTGTTCAAGGAAAATTCTCTGATCTTTTTTCCCATTCCATATACACCCCACCAACTTCCTGAGGTTTAAGTCTCAAGATTGTCAACAATGGACTTCTATTTAGAATGAAGTATGACTGTTTTTGGAGACAGAATTTCAAGTCCCAAATTTGTAGCAAGTCTAGGCAAATAGGAAATGTGCTACTTGCATATTTGAAACTGATGCTCAAAATGTGAAATTTCTATACAAAAAGAACTCAAGTGTAACTTATAGTATTACCGAATAAAATAGTATCTACAGGGGAGGGTAGTGGCACTTAGCAGTAATTTCTCTTTGAGGAATTAGGCTTTTTGTACCTAGTAGTCCTATTAAATGGGATAGTATTTCCAGGGATCATAGATCTACACAGTCTATTTTGTAAAGTTATAGGAAATGAAATAGTGTAGGAAGGTAGTTTTTAAATCACAAGGTCTAAAACTGACTACAGCCATTGAGAAACAAAGATAGACAAGGAACATAAAAAAAGGACTCACCTTCACCTGTTTCCATGCTGTCTGTGCTTATGCAGTGCTTGTGAGCCAGGTAACAGGAATGTGACAAAAGCAAAATTTCTTAGGCTATATACCCACCAAATTGGCAGAAAGTGTGACAGTGCTAAGTGTTGACAAGGATCTGGGGTGATGGGGAACTTCAGACACTGTAGATGGGAATGCAAATTGGTAGAACCACTTCGGGAAAATGGTCTGACATTATCCATGTAAACTTAAAGATATGAAAATTCTGTGACTCAGCAGTCCCACTTCTCAATACCCTAGAGAAACATGTGTACAGGAGACGCGTAACAGAATAGTCATAGCAACAGTGTCTGTAATAATAAAAACTGGAAACAACTCAGGTGTCCAACCAGGAGATAAACTGTGGGCATTGAAATAATGGAATATTATGAGCAAGGAAAATGAAAGAGCTATGTCTACAGCCAAGAAGATGAATAACCCCGACACATGTAGAGCCGACTCAAGCAGGACAACAGAGGGTGTATTTAGAATGAATCCATTCACATAGAGTTCAAAACCAGGCAGAACTGGATTGTGCGGTTTAAGGTTGTGTACAAAGGTGAGATAACAAGAAGAAAGGAAATCATTACCACAAAAGTCAGTTAGTAGCTGCCTTTAGGGTAGATGGAATAGATGGCCTGGGGAGGAGCTGGTGAGAAGTTCTGGGTGCTACCAGGATGCTCATTCTTGTCTAGTGTAGTTGTTTCATGCTACAAATTAATGGCTCAGTGGCTGAGAATACACCTACAGTGCAGGAGACGCAGGAGATGAGGATTTGATCCCTAGATCAGGAAGATCCTCTGGAAGAGGAAATGGCAACCCTCTCTAGTATTCTTGCCTGAAAAAATCCCATGGGCAAAGGAGCTTGGCAGGTTACAGCCCAAAGGGTCACAAAGAGTTGGACACAACTCTGCGCGCACACACATTTGTTATAATTATTTAGGGTGTCCGTTTGTTTTCCTGCACTTTTCTTGTAAATATGTACACTAAATCAGTGTTTTTTTTAAAAAAAGGAACCTTATGTGAAAGAGAAACAGATGCCAGAGAGAGCTGTACAGAAAGATTTGCGCCCAAACCTGCTTCCCAATGAGCTTCCCAGGTGGCACTAGTGATAGAGAACCCACCTGCTAATGCCGGAGACATAAGAGACGTGGGTTTGATCCCAGGGCATGGCTTAACCCACTCCAGTATTCTCGGCCTGGAGAATCCCACGGGCAGAGGAGCCTGGCGGGCTACGGTCCATAGCAGTGTAAAGAGTTGGGCACGACTGAAGTGACTTAACCCCGCAACACAGCACTGCTCCTAAAGATGGAAGGCAATTGTGAGAGGTGGAGATAAATTTTCTACCACATGTCCTGTTTTGTCACTTGCAAGTGTGATTTACACATGGTGAGAAATAACACTTGCTCCCAGTCTAATAATTAAAAAATAATAAATGAAGGCCTGCTTTTTCAGAGTACGGAGGAAGAGATCCAGGCCTTTAGAATCAAATTTGAGAATTAATTTGTAGCATAATTATTGTCCCATGCTCTATGCATCTTTATTGATGAATGCAGTCTCTTGGATCATACCTAGATGCAAATTGACCAGAGGATCAGCAGAAAATGAAAGCAAGGAGAAAATGAAAATGCTCATCTTACCTAGAGAAAGCAAGACATTTTTATTACTCTTATTATTTTAAAATCATCGTGAATTCCTCTTTCAGGGAAACCCTTAATAGTTCCCCAGTAGTAACAGCATTGCAGAGTATTATCCAGTAATGAAAGAGAATGTTAATAAAATCATTTCTTTTTTATGTTGATATGGATCAAAGTTGCAACTTCAAAATACCAATGATAAAGATGAACATTTTAAGATTTTAGGTTACTGCTTACCAAGGATAGTATTCCTTAACTTGAGTTCACTTCTCATGCTCTGGATTGGAGAAATTATTTGCAGGCAAACAAGAAAAACTCATCCTTAATTTGCTAATCATAAGACATTACTTTTTTGAAAGAGTGTTGTGCCTTCAAAATGTATCTTTAATTTAAATCATGTGGCAGTCATAAAATATCCTCTGGTGGAGGCTTGAAGGGGGATGGCTTGCTTGAAGGTTGTATCGTGTTCAAGAAGCTATGGAATCACTGTTTGCTAAAAGCAAATTGCCAAATTGATTTATTTTCCAGATAAAGTCACATAATACTATTTAAATACCTGAAATATAAAAAGTGAAAACTAATAAAACAATGAAATATTCCACTGTAGAGCATAAAATCTCCAAGTGTTTTGAAGAGTATCATAAATACCTATCTTAAGAAGCTCAATTAAAGTTTGGAAATAATAATTTTGTTGTTAAATCTCTAAAGAGCTGCAATAGTGCGATCACCTTGAGGAAGAATCCAGAAAAGCTAGTTTTAAATATTGTACTCCTGGAGCAATGATTGATTGATTCTCTAGTGTAAATTTCTTGGTAATGTCTGTTTAGAGACCTCTAAGAAATTGCAGAGTGAGTGAGTGATTGAGTGTGTGTGTGTGTGTGTGTGTGTGTGTGTGTGTGTGTACACGGGCACAAGAAAATCTGTTAGTGCAGCAACAACTCTTTTTGGAGCCCTCATCTGGGCAGAAGGTGAAGGAGTGTTTAGTGATAAACTCTGGGATGGAAGATAGCTTTTGGGGGAAGCCATTATGTAGATGATTTTTGTTTAATTATTGATTAAAATGATTACTAAGCAACAGTGTATCCAGAGCTTTTCACTGTATTTTATATTCTATCTCTCTCTCCCAATTTATTACCTTGAATTAAGAAAATTAAAATTTCAACTTAGAATTAAAAGTAAAATGCACAAAAAAGAAACCACTAGGCAAGTATACTTCGCAGTGACCTTGGAGATCATTTAATACGATGGTTTTGGGCTGTGCTTTGGGAAGTCTAGGAATTCCAATAGTTTGAGAAGGAGAAAAGGGTGGAGCTGGGGGCTGGGAATGGGGGGTGGACTTGGAGCATCCCATCTTGGATTCCAACTATGTGGTTTTCTTAAAAGCACATTTATTAGTCTTGGATCCTCCGATTAATATTTTGTTTGGAGAACAAGTCGGCAAAAATAGTTTGAAGGCCTCTACTTTAGTTCCTAATCCCCTCACCTCCTGCTTTCATGTCTGAGTAATCTGGGGTAAAGCTGAAGCTCTTTCAAGGTTTCATGGCTGGTAGTGGCAGAAACCAGAAGAGAAGCCATATGTTTCTGTCTGAGGGGGTCATTCCCCTGACAATGTTGATAACATTTTCCTCTTGGTTCCCACATCCACCTACTATGTAGTGTGTTAATGAAAATATATTACTCAACACTTTTCCTGATAACTTCCCTGTACCTGTGCACAGGTAGTCATATAACAGACACAAGAGGAGACACAGCTAGCCATGATACCAGGAGGCTGTGGAGAGATTTTAAAATACCACTGTTGGGGAGAGTCATTTCTGCAGAGATGCTCCCTTATTGTTCCCTGATGTTAAGACATTTTGTGTCAAGTGTAAGTACCATGACATGGTACTGATGGTAACTAAGAGGCCCAGGGCTTGAACAACTATGCAGTTGGGAATATTCTCACAGTAAATATATAAGATTCACCGGATTATAGGGTCTGACATCTGAGTCAGCGTCGGAGTTTTAGGAGATACAGCAAAAAGTGGGAAAGGGGCAAGCGTCAAGCATAGATGTCAGTAGCCATGCTCATCTCGCTGAGTTCAAGCCAAAGACATGTTATTGATTTTTCCAGGGAAAATTATATGTGGCTATTTAAAAAAATGTGCCGTAATGGCACTACTTTTCCTCCCGTATTTCTTTTGTTTTCCCCTCCCCCTTTTTCTTTTCTTCCTCTTGGTAGGTATTAAGCAAGTACGTATTGTGTGCCAACACTATCAGTACTAAAATCTTTTTGTGCCAAAGGAAGTAGAAACAATTTTTGTTGTCGTTGTTGTTTGTTTTCTTGGTGAAGTGATTGGAACTTCCAAATCACTGGGATAAAAACGTCTTTAGCCTCAAACACTTTCCAAGCACAATTGTAACTAGAGATGGTACTGATGATTGTATTCTAGAAACTCAAAAATTCTACATCGTCTCCAGTTTCCTCAGTGGGAAAACACAAATAATACCTATAGAGGTGTGTGTTGTTTAACTGCTAAGGTGGCACGCCAAGGGCTTGGTGAGAAGGGTGGTGGTCGTCGACTGACAGTGAAATTATCTGTAGCGGTTGTGGTGTTTATCGGCTCAGGGATCTTTGGATTTTTAAAGGCAGTTTCCACCTGTATTTCTCCTGGTAGAAGACGAGACTTCTAGCTGAACTAATTGCTTACTGGGAAAATCAGCTTTCTCTGAATTAACTCTAAATTATTGTAATCCCAAGTCTGAAGCTCAAAATCATAATTTACTCTTATGAGGCTGTGTTTAATCCCACTGCTTCTGAATGACCCATACCAAGGGTTACTCTCAAATAAGATGATCCCATTCAAACATTCCCTGTGAGAACTTAGGGAGGTTTTCATCAACCAAAATGCTGACATGGAACATGTATTCATTTTGTTGCACTTAATTGATACCTTTTTTCAAGTAAGTGGGGTAGTGCTCATTTCAATGAAATGCTTGATTTTTGTCCATTTTCACTTTAGATAGAGGGTAAAAATGGAGAATTTGGTGTTGACCACGGACAATTTTCAATGAGAAAAATTTCATCGGGGCATTATTTATGGCTGAATGTGAAAGAAAGAGCCTACATTTCTGATCATTCAATTATATCTTGGTAGAATTCCATTCTGGAGCTTCAACATTTTGGCAAGGCTATTAATAGTTGTAGTAAAGTGACTAATGCCTCTTTTCTAACAGTGGTTTCATGACTGGCCTTTTCTCAGGCACCCCACAAAGCTTTATGTTTCATCTAAATCAAATGTACATGCTGTAAACAAAATGGACTGTACTACAGAAATGAATTCATTTATGTATTCATTCCGGAGAAGGCAATGGCAC